>NC_059225.1:6592191-6892191 GCF_020615455.1 Coregonus clupeaformis | reverse complement strand
GGACTTCAATGAACAACACATCAACTGTATGTGTCCATGCAAAAACACCTTTCCAAGCCAAACCACGACACACAGCCTACATCGTTGTCCCCATATTAGCTAAAGTAACGTCCCAGTCAACAGAGCTAATAGAACTAATGCTGTTTGGTACTGACCTTCTCAGGGATGGTGTAGGCCACAGGTATGCCCTCTGGGAGGTCAGGGACTGGGCCTGAGGCTGCCTGGAGCTTCTCATCAGTCACCTCTGACACAAGCTCAATACATGACAGAGCATAGGTCAGTAATGGTACCTAGACAGGATCACTTACTATGGAAAGTACATGGAGACAATCTCAAAGCTATAGCTCACCCCAGAAACGTTCCTCATGAACCACCTCCTCTACCTCCTTTTTTTCTGTGGGCCACAAAGCAACACCATCAATTACAACTTGGTCATGTACATCCCCTCACACCACACCCTTAAGTCATGATGGGTGAGGTAGAGAGAGAGAGAGAGAGAGAGAGAGAGAGAGAGAGAGAGAGAGAGAGAGAGAGAGAGAGAGAGAGAGAGAGAGAGAGAGAGAGAGAGAGAGAGAGAGATAGAGAGAGAGAGAGAGAGAGACAGAGAGAGAGAGAGAGAGAGAGAGAGAGAGAGAGAGAGAGAGAGAGAGAGATATGTGGGGTTGGCCTTCATGACCATAGTGGGGGAAGAAGTTCTGCAGAGTATTGTAGCTCAGATGGTTGGCTGACAGTGTCAAACTTCAACAGGTAGCTGTTAGAGAAACATAAACCACTGTAAGGATGTATTCAAAGGAAACCCTGTTATGGGTATTGGTGTATGGTGGGCTACGATCAGGGTTGTATTCATTAGGGCAAACCGTAGCCAAACATTTCGCAAACAGAAAACAAAAACAAGTGTTTCTTCTTGGACAAGTTCAGGTAGTGTCTCCCTGTTTTAGTCAGTTTTCTTCCGTTTGGTACCTAATGAATATGGGCTCAGATCCATACTAATGTAATTCAGATCTTACTTGAGGACATTTTGCTGCCACCACGCCCATGGGGCTTCTTAAAGAAAAACTAACAGGTCTGTGAGAGCCGGAATTCTTACTGGTTGGTAGGTGATCAAATACTTAGGTCATGCAATAAAATGCAAATTAATTACTTAAAAATCATACAATGTGATTTTCTGGATTTTTGTTTTAGATTCCGTCTCTCATGGTTGAAGTGTACCTATGATAAATTACAGACCTCTACATGCTTTGTAAGTAGGAAAACCTGCAAAATGTATCAAATACTTGTTCTCCCCACTGTACATGTATTTATATTTCTTTAGTTTTCTTTATTCTTTTTATTGAGATTAGTCAGGGAAAAGGAGACATGAAAGTAAGAACAGGTTTCCAGAGTAGGGCAGTGGGTCGGATTCAAACTGATGTCGACTAGTAGATTAGGCCATATATGTTATAAATTCATCAGTTATTCTGCGCTCCGGCACACTATGGGTGCGTTCGTCAATTCATCAGTTATTCTGCGCTCCGGCACACTAAGGGTGCGTTCGTCAATTCATCAGTTATTCTGCGCTCCGGCACACTAAGGGTGCGTTCGTCAATTCATCAGTTATTCTGCGCTCCGGCACACTAAGGGTGCGTTCGTCAATTCATCAGTTATTCTGCGCTCCGGCACACTAAGGGTGCGTTCGTCAATTCATCAGTTATTCTGCGCTCCGGCACACTAAGGGTACGTTCGTCAATTCATCAGTTATTCTGCGCTCTGGCACACTAAGGGTGCGTTCGTCAATTCATCAGTTATTCTGCGCCCTGGCACACTAAGGGCCCAGCTAACAAAATTACGTTCCAGGACGTGACCACAAAGTTATTTTAGTCCCCACTTAAGTCATAATAACGTTATTGTGAAACTTACAGACGATGTTCAAAAATGTATTTCTATCATTCCGATTGTAACGTCATATGAAGACAAACCATAGCTCTAAATGTAACGTTATGAAATGTTCCTAGGATATCTCCAAAATAACATGATATTCAGAACCTTTCATGCACTACCAAGGAACGTTTTTAATGTTCCCATCATGTCTGTATAGCGAACTGATATTTATAACCTCTATAATACTTATTACAAACGTTATGAATGTGCCTATAACGTCCCAAACGGGCTATGACATTCAGTACCTCTGGAAGACTTAAGGGGAATGTTACAAATGTCTCATGTTACGTTCCTTGTTAGCTGGGGGTGCGTTCGTAAATTCATCAGTTATTTTTTCGCTCTGGCACACTAAGGGTGCGTTTGTAAATTCACTCTGGCTATCTACTCTGATTTCAGAGCACTCTCTTCTGAGTGTGCCAGAGCTCAGAATAACTAAGGAATTTACGAACGCTCAACACCCGTTAAATAATGCAGGTATCGGTAAACGTCAGCACAGTTACAGTCACCAAAGCTCTGGATAACATGAAAACAGCCTAACCAGCTCTGCTAGGGCGAGTAAAATGGTCAGAGTGAGGTATTCTCTCTTTTGTGTCTGGAAGTAGCTAACAAATTAGCCAACGTTAGACAGTAAGCTTGGGTGCTTGACTGCCGTAGTGAGGTCAGAACGATCGGATCAACGCTACTCCTCAGGCCAGAGTGTCCTGGCAGTGTGCCCTCTGAACGCTCTGAGAGCAAAACGCTCTGAATTTACAAACGGACAATCTGACAACTCTCTGAATTCACGAACACCCAGAGCGCACTCTGAGCTCACTCTGGCACTACAGGTTGAGTTTACGAACACAACCTATGACGAGAGTGCTCTGAAATCGGAGTAGATAGCCAGAGTGAATTTACGAACTCACCCCATGTTTCAGTAAGTTAAATTCCCATGAGCCTGCTGGAGAAGAAAGATTTTGGTCCCAGTTATCCCTCTTGTGTGACTCACACATTTCTGTTAATTAGTATAGTTCCCGCCTTGGGCCAATCAGTGTCATTTTGTAAAAGATTAACCTCTATGGCAAAACGCATAATTCACCCAAGTTTCGTCAAAATCGGGCCAGTGCTGTCTACAATATCACGCGTGACTAACGTACGGACGGATGGACGGACACCGATCCACAGTCCCCTCCCTGATTTAATCGTGGGGGACAATTATGGGAACACTCTCCATTAACTTTAATTTACACAACAAACAAAAAAAATGTTATGACTTAAATCTGAATGTAACATTAAACATTTATGACATTTAATAAATACCTGTAGATATTTGCTCTCATTTGAATGAAATGAAAATAAATTGTGAAATTGTTTAGCACATTACAGCAAATTTGCACGTAAATAAACAGAGATGTATTCTAATTTCACTTTTATTATACAACACTTCCTATATAACGCTTCCTCAACATAAGAGTACCTTTTCAGAAGACTGATATTTTTTTGAATGAGATATAGAGAAACTTCTAAACAGATGGAGAGAGAAACATGGGGGTTTGCGTCAGGAGAATACAACACCCTTGTAAGGGACGTCTCTACACCTTGCCTACAAAGATTTGGAAATTACTCAGTTTGCTCCGGAGGTTTTTCTATGGTTGCTGCTGCTCGCTCCACTTTCCTGATGCTTGTGATATCCCTTGGTGCGTTTGTTTTGTTACTTATGAATACATTACAAATGCTTATTCCAGCAGCAGTAGAATCCTTTTAATATTACCAACTCGAGAAAGCTGTCTGACTTGATCAAAAATACTGCCTACAGTCTGGTTTTCTCCACAGGTTTTTCCTCCTCTCTAGGCTTCTCATGAAAGTGAGATAGGCTGGGAGAACCGAGAAACCACCACAAATAGGCTTTATCGCTTATCCGGCTCCTACATATGTCATGCACTGTACTGTACATTTAATGCAATCATTAGGCCTATATCATGTAGGCTACTGCTTTGGCTGGATTTTCTCAAATGGTTTTGTTGATGTCTTCGCAGAGCGTTTAAGCTGAACAACAAGTCATTAGGGGTTGTTAACTATGTTGGTTTACTGTATCCTGTAATCGCATATGACACAATTGGGTCATGCATTGGTCGTCTTGGCATCATTAGACATTATTCAATGAGCAAGTCTTCAGTTCGATAAAGAACTTCTGTTCATCTTATTCTTGCTGAAGCACATTATCCAGGATACAAGCGTCACTAGCTGAACTCCAACCCCCCCCTGCTGTAGACCACAGTAGCCATATTTCCCAGAGTTTGGGGTACGAACCCCTCTTGAAGTTCATCTCTGGCCACAACATCACAGCACATGCCTTGAGTCAGTACCACTCCGGCTCTCTCATCTGTCAGTGGCACATTCAGCTTTGAAATAATCTGAGACAGCTTCACTGCCTACAGACGGTACATGGCCAGATCAAGAGATAGACATACTGATGCGCTAGCTGTCTCATTAGTTTCTGACCCCCCGGGAAATTCACAGGTGGAACAAATCAACAGCAGCTTTACAACAACAAGTTCCACTCAACATCTATGTTAGCGGCTGCTTCCTACAACTCTCTCTGGTCATTATGCCCAAATGAACACACACACAACTCAAAGTCAATTAAACCAACGAGGGTTTTAATTACGTGCAGAAATACGGATATTGCCACAATGCTTTTGTCCAGGGATTGATTTATCCAGAGGACAACTGACACATTTGATGTCTATTTTGAGATGAATATCTGTTTTCACTAGCTATGTAAATCTGCAGCATGCAACTTTTCTTACTTTATGGGGTTTTGTTTACATGTCTTCACTGTGGTCGTTCATAACTCAGTTGGTAGAGCATCGTGCTTGTAATGCAAAAGATAGTGGGTTCGATTCCCGGGACCACCCAAATGTAAAATGTATGCACCCATGACTGTAAGTAGCTTTGGACTAAAGTGTCTGCTAAATGGCTTATATTATTACTGAGAAATAATATATTTTCAATTATTTTATTATTTTCTTGTTAGAATAGCCTACGTAATTATTACCAACTTCCTGAGACATATTACAATGTATTCCAGCAACAGTCTGCTAGCAGAGACAGGAAAGACCCTAAGAAAGTATTTGAGCTTTTGACAGAAAAATCTGCTCTATTGATTAATGCTACATTATTTATCCTAAATGTGTTACGTTATTGGTTACATTGATTGTTTTTCCCAGACAGAGTTGTCTCCAATAGAGATCCAGGTATTGTGATTTTTGGCATGATAAATGACCCCATTTGTAGTTATAGCTCTAGCTGTTGTTCATCTATACTTGAGCTGTTGTCAAAAAGACCAAACACACTTTTTTCAAAGTGAAGATCTGAGATCAATGGTTTGATTCAATTCTGCGGGTCTAGAGGGTACTGAGATATTTGAGAATTACGTTTGCGAGTTGCAGACATCTTAAAGCACCACCTCATCAAACAGTCACCATGAAATGAGACAAAACTTTTTGATAGAACAGAATTCTGCAACTCACATGGTGAACTAATGATCTAGCTGAAGTGAGCTAGCCACAACCAGCTTTCTAGCGTGCCAGATCACCTCATTTACCACTTGCGAACATTGACAGTTAATCCTCTAAAATAATCTGGCTAGTTAGCAAGCTAACAGAATTGGTTAAAATAAACTGTCTCGTCTTTCGATCTTTCACTAAGAGTTGACAATGTTGAGTCTTGTGGCTGTGTTCTAAAGCTGGGCAGTTCAGCACAATCAAAGTTTGTCTCATCGTATCTATTTGACGTTTATGCCTTTAATTAGGCTACTTCTGCCAGGTATTCTACATACGTACTATGATGGTGATATGTGGTTGTCTCACCTAGCTATCTTAAGATGAATGCACTAACGGTCGACTGCTCCGGATAAGAGCTAAATAATAATAACGCTAAATGACTCAAATGTAAAACTGTAAATGTACAAAAAAAAGAAAGTACTGCATTTTCAAAGGTCAGGTTTTTTCAACTGACGGTTTTGTAATCACTTCAAATGAGGACTAAGACATAGTCACATAATAGTTTTTTTGAAAGCCTAAATAAAGGTCAAATAAAAAGGGAAATGAGGTAGCGGGTGTGTTTTGCTTGTGGGTGCATTTTGATGTGTTTTTTTTTCTTTCTTCCCCCCAATCAAAGTTGCTGTTCCGCTAAAACCCTGGTAATAACTCAATTAAAGAGATTATTTAGAATGCTGACTCTGTAACGTATAAAACAGCAAGTAGAGATCACAAGGCGCCGCGACATCCACGACAGGGAACCTCTGCTCCTTGAAAGCTCGGTTCTGTGTCCACGTGTTGTTGTCCTTGAACTTCTGTACTTGTACCTCATTCATTTTTCTCTTTGTAGTTGATATTGTACTTTGGATGAAAGAGCAGAATAAATTAGATTCTGACAACAATAACACTCTGTGTGATCTGCCTTAAGTAGGAATGTAGTTATTGAAGAAAGGCGGTGAATGTCAGTATGTTGTTTTTCGGGTATGTAGCTGTTCGCAGTCTTTATGAAGTTTGTAATCGGCTACAATAGATTTTATTTTCTGGAAGTACTTTGAAAATTATGTCTGCTGATTCCGGTTTTGAATCCAGCTTTATCCATTTGTCTAATATGACTTGTGCTAAGGGGATGAGTATCTGAGATTCAAAGACACCAATAACTGTTACGGTTCGGCACTGTTGGTCCGGTTCCCGCTTGTTTCCCTTTTCCTTTTTCCCCTGTGTGTGTGTGTTGTCTGTGTCTGTCTCCCCCTGCTGTGCAGCCCAGTCAGAGGATCTAGGTCAGGGGGCGTGGCCATTCTCTCTCATGCTCCGTTACTTCCAGCTGCGGCTCATTGTCATCAATCAACCAGCAGTTATCTACCCGGGCTGGACACCTCTCCAGCGCCAGTTCGTTCCTACACTACCTGTGGTAACTTGGCCCCGTACAGCAATCTCAGTCTAGTTGTTACTATCTCAGCATTATAGTTGTTTCTGCCACGTTTTGTAACCTGTCTCTCCTGCGACCAGATCCCGTCTGTTCCTGCTGCCTGCCTACCTGCCATTCCCACGCCGCAACCTGCTCATCTGTTGTCTGATATCCTCGTCATCCAGCTCTCCGGACTACTGGCTCTCCCCCCCACTCAGCTCCTACCCCGGTCTGAAGCTATTCCACCCTGAACTGTTTCTCTCTGCCAATTCACGCTGAATAAACGACATCCTAATTCACCCTCTGTTGTCCGTGTGTCCGTCTCTGCACCTGAGTCCCCCACCAAGCCTAATAGAACGAACTGGCCAAACATGGACTCAGCAGAGATGCCACATGAAACAACGGGTGATGGCGTACAACGCGCCCTCCATTCACAGGGAATGTTATTGGGACAACACGACCAACTCATCCGGACTCTTGTGGATAACAACCAGCAGTTGTTGGATCAAGTATCTCATCTCACCTCTCAGGTAGCTAACCTGGTAACACTCACTACCCTTCCTCCCTCTGCTTCTCCTCCGCCTGCTACTCCTACAGTGGCTCCAGGCTCGGCTTCCGCTCCTGCCCTTCGGGAACCCCCTACAACCTCACCCGAACCTTTCACCGGGGACCTGAACAAATGCCGTGGTTTCCTGCTTCAGTGCCGCTTGGTGTTCCAACAGAAGCCCCTGTCTTTCTCCACGGAATCCTCAAAGGTACATTACGCACTGGGGTTAATGAGGGGCAAAGCTTTGATTTGGGCAGAAGCGGCTTGTTCTACTCAGCAGATTGCCAGCCTGTCGTTTGACGATTTTTCCTCTCAATTGAAAGTTGTGTTTGATCACCCGGACCATGCCGGGACCGCCACAAAGAGACTATTGAAGCTACGACAGGGCACGGGTAGCGTGGCTGAATACGCCATTGATTTTTGGACCTTGGCAGCCGATTCCAAGTGGAATGACGAAGCTCTTCAGGGAGCGTTTGTTAACGGTCTAAGTGACACGATTAAGAATGAACTAGCTGTTCGTGATGAGCCTGCTAACCTTCATGTTCTCGTTTCCCTTGCTACACGAATAGACAACAGGCTACGGGAGAGGAGACAGGAGAGGGGCGGTCGGGTCCACACCGCAGGCGGGGCCCCCTCGCTTTCTGCAGCCCGAGCTACACCACCACTCGGACACCGCCCACACACCGCAGCGGATCCCTCCCACGGAACTAGACGAGCCCATGCAGCTGGGCCGTGCTCGTCTGTCCCCTGCCGAAAAGGACGGCGCATGCGGGCTGGTGAGTGCATGTACTGTGGGGACCGCACTCATTTCCTGGTTAACTGTCCGGTTCGCCCAAAAGACCAAGCTCGCAGGTAAAAGTGGGCATACTTGCGAGTGCTACACCTGACTCAATGCCCACAGCACCCCGTCTAGTTATCCCAGCTACAGTCCAGTTCAGGAATCTATCTCTCCCACTAGCTGCTCTCATCGACTCTGGTGCTGAGGATAGTTTCCTTGACGTTAACCTGGTCACTCAGGCTGAGATCCCTGTTAAGCCCCTGCCTAAGCCTATAACAGTAACCGCTATTGACGGCCATCAGTTTGCCAACATCACCCATCAAACTGTCCCCGTTTCTCTCATGCTGTCCGGCAATCACAAAGAAACCATCCAGTTTAAAGTAGTCTCCTCCTCGGCCTCCCCCCTTATCCTCGGTTTCCCTTGGCTTAGCATTCACAACCCCCATATTGACTGGCAAAACCACAAAATACACAGTTGGAGCACTCACTGCCATTCTGTTTGCCTTGGGTCGGCTATTCCGCCCTCGGTAGGTTCCCCTGCTTCCCCTGTCAAAACCCCAGACCTCTCTTCAGTCCCTGAGGAGTACCTGGACCTGGCCGAGGTATTCAGTAAGTCCAAGGCACTTTCATTACCACCTCATAGGCCATACGATTGCGCTATTGAGTTACTGCCTGGAGCCCCTTTGCCGTCCAGTCGGCTTTTCAATCTGTCCCGTCCTGAGAGAGAAGCTATGGAAACCTACATAGGCGACTCCCTAGCCTCTGGCATCATTCGTCCCTCATCTTCCGCTGTTGGTGCTGGGTTCTTTTTTGTAGAGAAGAAGGACAAAACATTACGCCCCTGCATTGACTACAGAGGCCTTAATAACATCACAGTCAGAAATACGTACCCCCTGCCTCTCATCAACTCAGCATTTGAACCCCTTCATGGTGCCACCGTGTTTACCAAACTCGACCTACGTAACGCTTACCACCTCATTAGGATCAGGCCGGAGACGAATGGAAGACTGGGTTCAATACCCCTCTCGGACACTTTGAATACCTAGTCATGCCATTCGGTCTCACTAACGCCCCAGCAGTGTTTCAGGCCATGGTTAACGATGTGTTGAGGGATTTTCTACACCGTTTTGTGTTTGTCTATTTGGATGACATTCTAATATTCTCTAAGTCACAGGATGAACACGTCTCCCACGTCCGTCTGGTTCTCCAACGCCTCATGGAAAATAAACTGTATGTGAAAGCAGAAAAATGTGAGTTCCACCGGCAGTCCGTCCCCTTTTTGGGCTTTATTATCGAGCGGGGACAAGTGTCACCAGACCCTGACAAGATCAGAGCGGTTGTGGAGTGGCCCACACCCACGTCTCGGAAGCAGCTGGCAACGCTTCCTGGGCTTCGCCAACTTCTACCGCCGCTTCATCAGGGGTTTCAGCCGAGTGGTTGCCCCCTGACCAAGCTCACCTCCCCTAAGGTGCCATTCCTGTGGACGCCTGAGGCCGAGTCAGCTGTGAGTACATTGAAGGAACTGTTCACCACCTCACCTGTTCTTATTCATCCAGACACTAGTTTGCAGTTTATTGTGGAAGTGGACGCCTCTGATTCGGGGGTGGGGGCAGTCCTGTCACAACGTTCCCCCACGGACCAGAAGCTCCATCCTGTGGCCTTTTTCTCCAGGAGATTGACCCCTGCTGAGAAGAACTACGACGTGGGTAACCGGGGAGTTGCTTGCTGTCAAGTTGGCGTTGGAGGAGTGGAGGCACTGGCTAGACGGAGCAGAGCAACCCTTCATAGTCTGGACAGACCACAAGAACCTGGCTTACATCCAGTCATCCAAGAGGCTGAACTCCCGTCAGGCCAGATGGGCTCTGTTCTTCAGCAGGTTCAAGTTTATTTTAACATATCGTCCTGGCACACGTAATGTCAAGCCTGATGCTCTCTCTCGCCAGTTTACAGACAATGAAGACTTCAGCAATCCTGAACCTGTTCTGCCCGCTTCCTGTTTGGTGGCGGCTGTTCACTGGGAAATCGAGTCCCTCGTCCGATCGGCACAAGAGTTGGAACCTGGACCGGCCGATGGCCCCCCGACCTTCTCTATGTTCCCGCAGCCGTGCGGCCGCAAGTGCTCAACTGGATCCACACCTCACGATTCTCCTGCCACCCTGGTATGAACCGTACACTGTCGCTACTTAAGAGGCACTTTTGGTGGCCATCCGCCGAGGCTGACGTCCGGGAGTACGTGGCGGCCTGTTCCATCTGTGCCCAAAATAAGGCTTCCCACAGGGCTCCTTCGGGCCTGCTGCGGCCTCTCCCAGTCCCGAGTCGTCCTTGGTCTCACGTGGCCTTGGACTTCGTCACTGGACTTCCTATGTCTGAGGGTAATGACACCATACTCACCATCGTGGACAGATTCTCTAAATCTGCCCATTTTGTTGCATTACCAAAATTACCGTCTGCCAGTGAGACAGCCGACCTCTTTGTCCTACATGTATTCCGTCCCCATGGAATACCTGTGGACATAGTGTCCGATGGAGGTCCACAGTTCATTTCTCGGGTATGGAAGGAGTTTTGTTCGGCTCTGGGTGCCTCTGTCAGTCTCTCATCAGGTTTCCATCCCCAGTCCAATGGCCAGACTGAGAGGACCAATCAGGACCTGGAGGCTGCTCTACGCTGTGTGACATCCCAGAACCCGTCCACCTGGGCCAAACATCTCCCGTGGGTCGAATATGCCCACAATTCCCTCACCTCATCTGCCACCGGCCTCTCACCTTTTGAGGCGGCTTTGGGGTACCAACCGCCATTGTTCCCGTCTCAAGAAAAGGAGTTAGCCGTCCCGTCAGTTCAGGATAACCTTCGTCGCTGCCGCAAGGTGTGGGTGGACACCCGTGAGGCCCTTCTACGGACAGCAGAGCGTAACAAGAGGGTGGCGGACAGGCACAGGGTAGTCGCTCCCCAGTTCCAGCCTGGTCAGCGAGTCTGGCTCTCCTCCAGCAACATCCCCCTGCGCACTGACTCCCGTAAGCTGTCGCCCCGGTATTTGGGTCCTTTCGAGATCGACTCCATCATCAACCCTTCGGCTGTTCGGTTGAAGCTTCCCCAGGCCATGAGAGTCCATCCTACATTTCACGTGTCCCAGCTGAAGCTGGTCTCCTCCAGCCCTTTGTGTCCGCCTGTGGATCCCCCTCCGCCACCGCGTATTGTTGCGACCATCCAGCCTACACGGTGCGGAGACTGCTGGACGTCCGGAGGCGTGGTAGAGGGCTTCAGTACCTGGTGGACTGGGAGGGATACGGTCCCGAGGAGAGGTCCTGGATTCCCCCGACGATTTATACTGGATCCGCAGCTGGTGGCTGACTTCCATAGGGACCACCCTGACAAGCCGGGTGGGTCGCCGGGTGGCGCCCGTTGAGGGGGGGGTACTGTTACGGTTCGGCACTGTTGGTCCGGTTCCCGCTTGTTTCCCTTTTCCTTTTTCCCCTGTGTGTGTGTGTTGTCTGTGTCTGTCTCCCCTGCTGTGCAGCCCAGTCAGAGGATCTAGGTCAGGGGCGTGGCCATTCTCTCTCATGCTCCGTTACTTCCAGCTGCGGCTCATTGTCATCAATCAACCAGCAGTTATCTACCCGGGCTGGACACCTCTCCAGCGCCAGTTCGTTCCTACACTACCTGTGGTAACTTGGCCCCGTACAGCAATCTCAGTCTAGTTGTTACTATCTCAGCATTATAGTTGTTTCTGCCACGTTTTGTAACCTGTCTCTCCTGCGACCAGATCCCGTCTGTTCCTGCTGCCTGCCTACCTGCCATTCCCACGCCGCAACCTGCTCATCTGTTGTCTGATATCCTCGTCATCCAGCTCTCCGGACTACTGGCTCTCCCCCCCACTCAGCTCCTACCCCGGTCTGAAGCTATTCCACCCTGAACTGTTTCTCTCTGCCAATTCACGCTGAATAAACGACATCCTAATTCACCCTCTGTTGTCCGTGTGTCCGTCTCTGCACCTGAGTCCCCCACCAAGCCTAATAATAACAGTTAGAGGTGAATGACTAAGACGTAGAATGACATTAATGATGCTACAACTTCATTTTGCCCCCATCTACATGTGAGATTTGATTTCAAAATCTAATTATATTTAGTGCCATTGAATTGGATTTGGTTGTCGACGCAGCCAAATATCAACCTTTGAAGGAGATCTATCTACCGCATGGATAGTTCCATCTGTGCCACTGATTTAGTCTGGCTTTAATTCTAGTTTGTCTACAAATTAAAGATGTACTGTATATGTTGGAGTTAAGTCTCCATCTCAACCAAACATCTAAGTTAAACAATAGGACTAAATTAAATCAAATGTTATTTAAAGTCCATTTAAAGTTTGATTTGATTAAGTCGTTTTCTATCATTTAGATGTTTGGTTGAGACGGAGACGTGAATCCAACATAACAATTATTAATTTGTAGGCAAACTAGAAATAAAGCCAGACTAAGTCAGTGGCTCAGATGGAACTATACAAGCAGTAGATAGATCTCCTTTAAATGTTGATATTTGGTTGCGTTGTCAATATTGTATTTGTAATACAGTAACTAGCCTAAAGTGAAGGCTATCTTAATGTATCATTCAAAGCATTCATGGCCACATTGAGGTTACTGTAACTATACATTTCTTCTTCTGTAATTATATAAAGCGTGCATGTTCAAGATAGCATGCATAGGTCGTCGCAGGTCTGTGGAGATCATCACAATTGCTGTAATAGTCTGAGAAGCCAAACAAAATAAATTAAATATTTTATCAGCTGTTTCGAATACATGAAAATAAACATTGCCCGTGAATCCCCAAAAGAAATTACTAAAACACTAAACAGCTGTATGTTTTGTATTGCTTAGAAGTCTGTGCAGTGGCACTGGCGGTTTAAATGATCATGGATGCTGCCCTCAGCTCTCTGTCTCCGAGCTATCAACATTCACTCTCTGTCAACTCTGTTGTTGCTTAGCTTCAGCCAAGGCCATTTTCCTCCAGTGAAAACAACTTTTCATACGTTCTGTAGACATTTCCTATTGTGGTAAAATAAATATCGAACATTTCAATGCAACATTCTTTTTTTCATTCAGGTATAATGAATATGACATTTGATCCATATCATGTTAGCCAAGCTGTCTTGATTATCTTCAACATAAGGGCATTGTATTGCATCAAACATTTTAATATTACATATTTTCCTAGCTAAGTAACTGCAGTGTTAACAAGCATTTTTATTCATGTCCAAGACATTTGGTTAAAAAAAAAACAATTGCATCTAACTACTCATCCATGCACTGTCAACGAATGCAGTATTTCCTCTGTGTGAGTTCCTACAGTGTGATAAAAATTCACCTGTCAGACCTCCTCTTGTTCTTTCCCCAGTTCAGAATGAGCAGTCTCTATCCCTCTATCCCTCTATCCCTCTATCCTAGCTCTATCTCTCTATCCCTCTATCCCTCTATCCTCTATCCTCTATCCTCTATCCCTCTTTTCTCTATCCTATATCCTAGCTGTATCCCTATATCCTCTATCCCTCTATCCCTCTATCCTCTATCCTAGCTCTATCCCTCTATCCCTCTATCCCTCTATCCTAGCTCTATCCCTCTATCCCTATATCCCTCTATCCCTCTATCCCTCTATCTTCTATCCTTTATCCTCTGTCCTAGCTCCATCCCTCTATCCTCTATCCTAGCTCTATCCCTCTATCCCTCTATCCCTCTATCCTAGCTCTATCCCTCTATCCTAGCTCTATCCCTCTATCCCTCTATCCTAGCTCTATCCCTCTATCCCTCTATCCCTCTATCCCTCTATCCCTCTATCCCTCTATCCCTCTATCCCTCTATCTCTCTATCCCTCTATCCCTCTATCCCTCTATCCCTCTATCCCTCTATCCCTCTATCCCTCTATCCTCTATCCTAGCTCTATATCCTCTATCCCTCTATCCCTCTATCCCTCTATCCCTCTATCCCTCTATCCCTCTATCCCTCTATCCTCTGTCCTAGCTCTATCCACTATCCCTCTATCCTCTATCCTAGCTCTATATCCTCTATCCCTCTATCCCTCTATCCCTCTATCCTCTATCCTAGCTCTATATCCTCTATCCCTCTATCCCTCTATCCCTCTATCCCTCTATCCCTCTATCCCTCTATCCCTCTATCCCTCTATCCCTCTATCCTCTATCCTAGCTCTATATCCTCTATCCCTCTATCCCTCTATCCCTCTATCCCTCTATCCCTCTATCCCTCTATCCTCTGTCCTAGCTCTATCCACTATCCCTCTATCCTCTATCCTAGCTCTATATCCTCTATCCCTCTATCCCTCTATCCCTCTATCCTCTATCCTAGCTCTATATCCTCTATCCCTCTATCCCTCTATCCCTCTATCCCTCTATCCCTCTATCCCTCTATCCCTCTATCCTCTATCCCTCTATCGCTCTATCCCTCTATCCCTCTATCCCTCTATCCCTCTATCCCTCTATCCCTCTATCCTAGCTCTATCCCTCTATCCCTCTATCCCTCTATCCCTCTATCCCTCTATCCCTCTATCCTCTATCCCTCTATCGCTCTATCCCTCTATCCCTCTATCCCTCTATCCCTCTATCCCTCTATCCCTCTATCCCTCTATCCTAGCTCTATACCTCTATCCCTCTATCCCTCTATCCCTCTATCCCTCTATCCCTCTATCCCTCTATACCTCTATCCCTCTATCCCTCTATCCCTCTATCCCTCTATCCTACCTCTATCCCTCTATCCCTCTATCCCTCTATCCCTCTATCCCTCTATCCCTCTATCCCTCTATCCTCTATCCCTCTATCCCTCTATCCTCTATCCCTCTATCCCTCTATCCCTCTATCCCTCTATCCCTCTATCCCTCTATCCCTCTATCCTACCTCTATCCCTCTATCCCTCTATCCCTCTATCCCTCTATCCCTCTATCCCTCTATCCTCTATCCCTCTATCCCTCTATCCTCTATCCCTCTATCCCTCTATCCCTCTATCCCTCTATCCCTCTATCCCTCTATCCCTCTATCCCTCTATCCTCTATCCCTCTATCGCTCTATCCCTCTATCCCTCTATCCCTCTATCCCTCTATCCTCTATCCCTCTATCCCTCTATCCCTCTATCCCTCTATCCCTCTATCCCTCTATCCTCTATCCTAGCTCTATATCCTCTATCCCTCTATCCCTCTATCCCTCTATCCCTCTATCCCTCTATCCCTCTATCCATCTATCCCTCTATCCCTCTATCCTCTATCCCTCTTTTCTCTATTCTATATCCTAGCTCTATCCCTATATCCTCTATCCCTCTATCCCTCTATCCTAGCTCTATCCCTCTATCCTCTATCCTTTATCCTCTGTCCTAGCTCTATCCCTCTATCCCACTTTCCTCTATCCTCTATCCTAGCTCAATCTCTCTATCCCTCTATCCTCTATCCTCTATCCTAGCTCTATCCCTCTATCCCTCTATCCCTCTATCCTAGCTCTATCCCTCTATCCCTCTATCCCTATATCCCTCTATCCTAGCTCTATATCTCTATCCCTCTATCCCTCTATCCCTCCATCCTCTATCCCTCTATCCTCGATCATAGCTCTATTCTCTATCCATCTATCCCTCTATCCTTCTATCCCTCTATCCCTCTATCCCTCTATCCCTCTATCCCTCTATTTACATTTACATTTACATAATTTAGCAGACGCTCTTTTCCTGAGCGACTTACAAATTGTTGCATTCACCTTATAGCCAGTGGGATAACCACTTTACACATTTTTTTTTGGGGGGGGTAAGGGGGGTAGAAGGATTACTTTATCCTATCCCAGGTGTTCCTTAAAGAGGTGGGGTTTCAAATGTCTCCGGAAGGAGGTGAGTGACTCCGCTGTCCTGGCATCGTGAGGGAGCTTGTTCCACCATTGGGGTGCCAGAGCAGCAAACAGTTTGGACTGGGCTGAGCGGGAACTATGCTTCCGCAGAGGTAGGGGAGCCAGCAGGCCAGAGGTGGATGAACGCAATGCCCTCGTTTGGGTGTAAGGACTGATCAGAGCCTGAAGGTACGGAGGTGCCGTTCCCCTCACAGCTCCGTAGGCAAGCACCATGGCCTTGTAGCAGATGCGAGCTTCAACTAGAAGCCAGTGTAGTGTGCGGAGGAGCGGGGTGACGTGAGAGAACTTGGGAAGGTTGAACACCAGATCAACCTCACTCTATCCCTCTATACTCTATCCTATCTCTATCCCTCTATCCCTCTATTCTCTATCCCTCTATCCTAGCTCTATCCTCTATCCCTCTATCCCTCTATTCCTCTATCCCTCTATCCCTCTATGTTAGCTCTATCCCTCTATCCCTCTATTCTCTATCCCTCTATCCTAGCTCTAACCCTCTATCCCTCTATCCCTCTATCCCTCTATCCCTCTAACCCTCTATCCCTCTATCCCTCTATCCTAGCTCTATCCCCCTATCCTAGCTCTATCCCTCTATTTTAGCTGTATCCCTCATTCCCTCTATCCTCTATCTCTCTATCCTCTATCCTAGCTCTATCCCTCTATCCCTCTATCCCTCTATCCCTCGATCCCGCTATCCCTCTATCCTAGCTCTGTCCCTCTATCCTCTATCCTAGCTCTATTCCTCTATTCCTCTATCCCTCTATCCTAGCTCTATCCCTCTATCATAGCTCTATCCCTCTATCCTAGCTCAATCCCCCTATCCTAGCTCTATCCCTCTATCCCTCGATCCTCTATTCTCTATCCCTCTATCCCTCTATCCCTCTATCCCTCTATCCCTCTATCCTCTATCCCTATATCCTCTATCCCTCTATCCCTCTATCTCTCTATCCCTCTATCCCTCTATCCTCTATCCTCTATCCCTCTATCCCTCTATCCCTCTATCCCTCTATCCCTATATCCCTCTATCCTAGCTCTATACCTCTATCCTCTATCCCTCTATCCCTCTATCCCTCTCTCCCTCTCTCCCTCTCTCCCTCTATCCTTCTATCCCCATATCCAAGCTCTAAACCTCAATCCCTCTATCCCTCTATCTCTCTACCCTCTATCCTCAAATCCTCTATCCTAGCACTATCTCTCTATCCTCTGTCCCTCTTTCCTCTATCCCTCTATCCCTCTAACCTCTATCCTAGCTCTATCCCTCTATCCTAGCTCTATAACTCTATTCTCTTTCCCTCTATCCCTCTCTCCCTCTCTCCCTCTCTCCCTCTATCCCTCTATCCTTCTATCCCTCTATCCCTCTATCCCTCTATCCCTGTATCCCTCTATCCCTCTATTCTCTATCCTCTATATCTCTATCCCTCTATCCCTCTATCCTTATATCATTCTATCCCTCTATACTCTATCCTAGCTCTATCCTCTATGCCTCTATCCCTCTATCCCTCTATCCCTCTATCCCTCTATCCCTCTATCCCTCTAACCTCTCTCCTAGCTCTTTCCCTCTATCCCTCTATCCCTATTTCCCTCTATCCTAGCTCTATCCCTCTATCCTAGCTCTATACCTCTATCCACTATCCCTCTATCCCTCTATCCCTCTATCCTCTATGCCTATATCCTCTATGCCTCTATCCCTCTATCCCTCTATCCATATATCTCTCTATCCTCTATCCTAGCTCTATCCCTCTATCCCTCTATACTCTATCCTATATCATAGCTCTATCCCTCTATCCTCTATCCTAGCTCTATCTCTGTACCCTCTACCTAGCTCTATCCCTCTATCCCTCTAGCCACTATCCTAGCTCTATCCCTCTATCCCTCTATCCCTCTGTCCCTCTATCCCTCTATCCTAGCTCTATCCCTCTATCCCTCTAACTCTCTAGCCTCTATCCTAGCTCTATCCATCTGGCCCACTATCCCTCTGTCCCTCTATCCCTCTATCCATATATCCCTCTATCTTAGCTCTATCCTCTATCCTCTATCCTCTATCCTCCACCCTCTATCCCTCTATCCCTCTATCCCTCTATCCTCTATCCCTCTATCTCTCTATCCCTCTATCCTCTATCCCTCTATCCTCTATCCTAGCTCTATCCCTCTATCCCTCTATCCTCTATCCTAGCTCTATTCCTCTATCCCTCTATCCTCTATCCTAGCTCTATCCCTCTATCCCTCTATCCCTCTATCCTCTATGCCTCTATCCCTCTATTCCTCTATCCCTCTATCCTCTATCCTAGCTCTATCCCTCTATCCCTCTATCCCTCTATCCCTCTATTCTCTATCCTCTATTCCTCTATCCCTCTGTCCCTCTGTCCCTCTATCCTTTATCCCTCTATCCCTCTTTCCTCTATCCCTCTATCTCTCTGAGACTCTATCCCTTTATCCCTCTATCCTCTATCCTAGCTCTATCCCTCTATCCCTCTATCCCTCTATCCTCTATGCCTCTATCCCTCTATTCCTCTATCCCTCTATCCTCTATCCTAGCTCTATCCCTCTATCCCTCTATCCCTCTATTCTCTATCCTCTATTCCTCTATCCCTCTGTCCCTCTGTCCCTCTATCCTTTATCCCTCTATCCCTCTTTCCTCTATCCCTCTATCTCTCTGAGCCTCTATCCCTTTATCCCTCTATCCTGTATCCCTCTATCCCTCTTTCCTCTATCCCTCTATCTCTCTGAGCCTCTATCCCTCTATCCTCTATCCCTCTATCCTCTATCCTAGCTCTATCCCTCTATCCCTATATCCTCTATCCTAGCTCTATTCCTCTATCCCTCTATCCTCTATCCTAGCTCTATCCTCTGTCCTCTATCCCTCTATACCTCTATCCCTCTATCCATCTATCCCTCTATCCTCTATGCCTCAATCCGTCTATCCCTCTATCCCTCTATCCATCTATCCCTCTATCCCTCTATTCTCTATCCTCTATTCCTCTATCCCTCTGTCCCTCTGTCCCTCTATCCTTTATCCCTCTATCCCTCTTTTCTCTATCTCTCTGAGCCTCTATCCCTTTATCCCTCTATCATGTATCCCTCTATTCCTCTATCCTAGCTCTATCCTCTATCCTCTATCCATCTATACCTCTATCCCTCTATCCATCTTTCCCTCTATCCTCTATGCCTCTATCCGTCTATCCCTCTATCTCTCTATCCATCTATCCCTCTATCCTCTATCCTCTATCCTGCTATCCCTCTGTCCCTCAATCCCTCTATGCCTCTATCCCTCTATCCCTCTCACCTCTATCCTCTATGCCTCTATCCTCTATGCCTCTATCCATCTGTCCCTCTATTCTCTATCCATCTATCCCTCTATCCTCTATCCCTCTATCCCTCTATCCTCTCTCCTCTATCCCTCTATCCTCTATGCCTCTATCCCTCTATTCTCTCTCCTCTATCCCTCTTTGCCTCTATCCCTCTATCCTCTCTCCCTCTATCCTCTCTCCTATATCCCTCTATCCTCTATCCCTCTATCCTCTATCCCTCTATCCTCTATCCTAGCTCTATTCCTCTATCCCTCTATCCTCTATCCTAGCTCTATCCCTCTATACCTCTATCCCTCTATCCCTCTATCCCTCTATTCTCTATCCTCTATTCCTCTATCCCTCTGTCCCTCTGTCCGTCTATCCTTTATCCCTCTATCCCTCTTTCTTCTATCCCTCTATCCTCTATCCATCTATCCTCTATCCTCTATCCCTCTATCCTCTCTCCCTCTATCCTCTATCCTCTCTCCTCTATCCCTCTATCCTCTATCCCTCTATCCCTCTATCCCTCTATCCCTCTAGCCTCTATCCCTCTATCCCTCTATCCTCTATCCTCTATCCCTCTATTCTCTATCCCTCTATCCTCTGTCCCTCTATCCTTTGTCCCTCTATCCCTCTATCCCACTATCCCTCTATCCCTCTATCCCTCTATCCTCTAGCCTCTATCCCTCTATCCCTCTATCCTCTGTCCCTCTATCCCTTTATCCCACTATCCCTCTATCCCTCTATCCCTCTATCCTCTATCCTCTATCCTCTATCCCTCTATCCTATATGCTCTATCCCCTATCCTCTATCCCTCTACCCTCTATCCTCTATCCTAGCTCTATCCCTCCACAGAAGGCCTAACCCGTCACTATCCAGCTTGCCTGATGGTTTACAACAAAGACATCCCCTCTCTGATGCTGGAGGGGGTCACTGCAATTTCTCTGCAACAAGACCTTCCTAAGTTTTAATAGCAAGAGTTCCCGTCCTCAAAAACACACCCCTATGATGAAAGCACTTTGAGATGTTTCATCTCACAGTACCAAAGACGAGACGAGGCCAGGGTTGGTGCCTATCTTGAGAAGATAGTTTTTATTTTTCTCCAGCCAGTACCAATCCGATGAACACTTGTCGGAACTATAGATCCATCTGCTTGTTTTAAATATATTTTAGTTGCTCTGTGCACACTCAATTTGAAGGTGCAGAGTTCTCACTTGTTTGATGATAAAAGTGGTACTGTGCAGAAAATAAAGGCGTTATGTGACAGTGATTAATGTGCCACGCGACACACTGTCATTAATGCTTTATTGATTAATGCCTGTCATTGGTCTCACAGTTAAAAAATGCCCAAGCATGTATCTTAATCACATCGGCATATACGGAACTGTCACTAACGTCTAAATCGTCTGCTTTTTGAGGATATAAACACTGATTGTGTTGATTAAAGTGTTTTTTGAGAATGAAGTATGACAAACAGGAGTATAATGGTACCTTACAGAACATACAGTGAGGGAAAAAAGTATTTGATCCCCTGCTGATTTTGTACGTTTGCCCACTGACAAAGAAATGATCAGTATATAATTTTAATGGTAGGTTTATTTGAACAGTGAGAGACAGAATAACAACAAAGAAATCCAGAAAAACGCATGTCAAAAATGTTATAAATTGATTTGCATTTTAATGAGGGAAATACGTATTTGACCCCCTCTCAATCAGAAAGATATCTGGCTCCCAGGTGTCTTTTATACAGGTAACGAGCTGAGATTAGGAGCACACTCTTAAAGGGAGTGCTCCTAATCTCAGCTTGTTACCTGTATAAAAGACACCTGTCCACAGAAGCAATCAATCAGATTCCAAACTCTCCACCATGGCCAAGACCAAAGAGCTCTCCAAGGATGTCAGGGACAAGATTGTAGACCTACACAAGGCTGGAATGGGCTACAAGACCATCGCCAAGTAGCTTGGTGAGAAGGTGACAACAGTTGGTGCGATTATTCGCAAATGAAAGAAACACAAAAGAACTGTCAATCTCCCTCGGCCTGGGGCTCCATGCAAGATCTCACCTCGTGGAGTTGCATTGATCATAAGAATGGTGAGGAATCAGCCCAGAACTACACGGAAGGATCTTGTCAATGATCTCAAGGCAGCTGGGACCATAGTCACCAAGAAAACAATTGGTAACACACTACGCCGTGAAGGACTGAAATCCTGCAGCGCCCGCAAGGTCGCCCTGCTCAAGAAAGCACATATACAGGACCGTCTGAAGTTTGCCAATGAACATCTGAATGATTCAGAGGAGAACTGGGTGAAAGTGTTGTGGTCAGATGAGACCAAAATCGAGCTCTTTGGCATCAACTCAACTCGCCGTGTTTGGAGGAGGAGGAAGGCTGCCTATATCCCCAAGAACACCATCCCCACCGTCAAACATGGAGGTGGAAACATTATGCTTTAGGGGTGTTTTTCTGCTAAGGTGACAGGACAACTTCACCGCATCAAAGGGACGATGGACGGGGCCATGTACTGTCAAATCTTGGGTGAGAAACTCCTTCCCTCAGCCAGGGCATTGAAAATGGGTCGTGGATGGGTATTCCAGCATGACAATGACCCAAAACACACGGCCAAGGCAACAAAGGAGTGGCTCAAGAAGAAGAACATTAAGGTCCTGGAGTGGCCTAGCCAGTCTCCAGACCTTAATCCCATAGAACATCTGTGGAGGGAGCTGAAGGTTCGAGTTGCCAAACGTCAGCCTCGAAACCTTAATGACTTTGAGAAGATCTGCAAAGA
This sequence comes from Coregonus clupeaformis, assembly GCF_020615455.1. Classification (NCBI taxonomy): domain Eukaryota; kingdom Metazoa; phylum Chordata; class Actinopteri; order Salmoniformes; family Salmonidae; genus Coregonus; species Coregonus clupeaformis. The sequence continues at coordinate 6,870,079 of NC_059225.1, read as the reverse complement.
GGAGTGGAACAAAATCCCTCCTGAGATGTGTGCAAACCTGGTGGCCAACTACAAGAAACGTCTGACCTCTGTGATTGCCAACAAGGGTTTTGCCACCAAGTACTAAGTCATATTTTGCAGAGAGGTCAAATACTTATTTCCCTCATTAAAATGCAAATCAATACATGACATTTATGACATGCGTTTTTCTGGATTTTTTTGTTGTTATTCTGTCTCTCACTGTTCAAATAAACCTACCATTAAAATTATAGACTGATCATGTCTTTGTCAGTGGACAAACGTACAAAATCAGCAGGGGATCAAATACTTTTTTCCCTCACTGTAAACTGCTGATAATTCACTTGTGGTGTTTTGTTCTCAACCTCTTACAATACAGACAATTATAGTCTATTATTGATCTATTATCGGTAAATACTTGGCCTTCCTTATCTCTCGTATTCATTTTTGGAATCCTAGATAAATGAGTTCTAGTTCTGGTCTTTCTTAGAAACCTCTTGCTTTCTCGGGGTCACAGGAAACCTCTTGCTTGCTGGGAGTCACGGGAAACCTCTTGCTTGTTGGGAGTCACAGGAAACCTCTTGCTTGCTGGGGGTCACAGGAAACCTCTTGCTAGCTGGGGGTCACAGGAAACCTCTTGTTTGCTGGGGGTCACAGGAAACCTCTTGCTAGCTGGGGGTCACAGGAAACCTCTTTCTTGCTGGGGGTCACAGGAAACCTCTTGCTTTCTGGGGGTCACAGGAAACCTCTTGCTTGCTGGGGGTCACAGGAAACCTCTTGCTTGTTGGGGGTCACAGGAAACCTCTTGTTTGCTGGGGGTCACAGGAAACCTCTTGCTAGCTGGGGGTCACAGGAAACCTCTTGCTTGCTGGGGGTCACAGGAAACCTCTTGCTTGCTGGGAGTCACAGGAAACCTCTTGCTTGCTGGGAGTCACAGGAAACCTCTTGCTTGCTGGGGGTCACAGGAAACCTCTTGCTTGCTGGGAGTCACAGGAAACCTCTTGCTAGCTGGGGGTCACCGGAAAACTTGTTGTCTGTGGAACGCTGGCAAGCTGGATAACCTTTAAAGCTCTGTCATGAGTGCCAAAGAGAGAGCCATAAAGGTCAGACACTATCCCACATACACTAGCCTGCCTGTATATTGACTAGACATATCTACCTCCCCTATGCCCTCTGCCCAAGTTCATCCAAGCCTTTCTGGGTAGGAATTACGCCCTTAGGCACAGGACAGATTTAGGGGACATACAGACAATCTGATGTCGGATCCGTGTCTAGGGGCAACGTCATCCTCCTCCATTCAATAATAGGATTCCATCATGAGGAAGCTATGATGAGGTCCTCTGAGGAGCAATGCTTTGTTCTTCACCATTAGTCCATGACAATAAGAGAGTGTAAGGGCTGACCATTTTATTTTCTTATTTCACCTTTATTTAACCAGGTAAGCCAGTTGAGAACATGTTCTCATTTATAAATGCGACCTGGCCAAGATAAAGCAAAGCAGTGCGATAAAAACAACAACACAGAGTTACATATGGGGTAAAACAAAACATAAAGTCAAAAATACAACAGAAAATCTATATACAGTGTGTGCGAATGTAGTAAGTCATGGAGGTAAGGCAATAAATAGGCCATAGTGCAAAATAGTTACAATTTCGTATTAACACTGGAACGATAGATGTGCAAAAAGATGATGTGCAAATAGAGATACCGGGGTGCAAATGAGCAAAATAAATAACAATATGGGGATGAGGTAGTTGGGTGGAGTATATTACAATTTATTAGACACCCTCTACGGTACAGTATATATCTTTTTTTGAAGTGGATTACCATACTTCTAACTATTACAACATGTTACTAGGGACTAATTCCTCACAGTAGATATGGTTCCCTTACAGCCGTAACTTCAAAAAGAGGGATCAATTATTCAACTCAAATGTTTAGCTGGCCCCGCCCGTCACTTTTATTCAGGGCTGGTTGCCCGGACACTTTTCGTAGGAAGATCCTTGTTTAGATCCAGCGGGATATTGAAGATCCTTGTTAGATCTGGTGGGATATTGAAGATCCTTGTTAGATCCGGTGGGATATTGAAGATCCTTGTTAGATCTGGTGGGATATTGAAAGTCGGACATCAAAGGTACATTGAAGGTGAATGCGCTCGCCACATTAAATAATCCAGCAATAAAGATTAAACTTTAATGGAATTTCAGTCATCAGACACTAATCTGTGATTTAAGGCACTTGGTAAGGATAAAAAAAAAGGTAATTTCTCATTCAGTTCATGCCCAGAATGTAGGAGAAATTTCCAGATAGACCTAGATTTTCAAGTGGAAGGGCAAGTATAATAAGACATTCAAACTTTGAACGTCCTCCTCTCTGAAATAAATTAAGCTCATCAAAGTGGAAGTTTTTATAGATGCATAACTTTTTCCCCTCTGAAATTGAGAGTATTTGATCCTACACATGAAAGACAGAAGAAGACGAGGGGGTTGTCTCTTATGAAGTCATGAAATCCACTACGTTAATATGGTGACGACTTCTGCTAATGAGTGACCATATAGCTAATGCTATCCCAATTAAATGTGGAACTAAATGTAGAAGGATCATGAACTCTTGAACATTAATTTAGACTTAATGTAAATCTGAGAGCTGACCTGACATAGCTTCTGGCCTTAAGAATACATTCAGTAACACCTTAATAAAACAATTTCTAAGTAGTTTTAAAGCGTTTACTTACCATTTATTAATCATTGTTCCTACATTTGTAAATGTCAATAAGCAATTTCTAAATAGTCATTTACGCTTTTATAAACACTATTTAAATTAAACTGCCTTTTTCATCAGCATGCTAGACTAGCTGATGCTTAATTCATTTTTTAATTTTTAATTTAACTTTATTTTAAGCATCCCATTGAACACTTCCGGCAGCAACTCACCCCAATGCTAGGTGCCACATTCTCATACATTCTAATAAGATATTTTTAAATGTTTGACTTTCTATCTTGTCAAAGCATTGAGCATCTATATATGCATCATGGTTCGCTCTCCATGCCTTCCATGCAAGAACAGAATACAAGAACATGAATAGTATTTTATGGCATTCGTATTAAATACTTGAAGGCTGACTTTGTCCAATTGCGACATTTCATACACATAACTACAATAGCATCACAGCTGTAGGCTTTTGGGTAAAGTCTGCATTGTGAAGTCCTTTCACCAGAATTCAAAAGCACAGTTCCACCCCACTTATTCTTAGATCAATACCACCAAAAGCCTCAGTCACAGTATGTGTTTTTGTGTATTAGTTTTGCTGTTTTATGTAGCATCCGTTGTGAGATACGTTCAACTCATCCAGTCCTGCACTCTTTCCATTCCATTTTACATCTATTAATCAGGGTCTGAGTTCAGATCATTTGATCAAACGTATTTCTTTGAGCATCGAATGGATCCAGAGCTTTAATAAATTCAAGCTGATGTCAAGTTGAGGGAGGGAGCACTGACAGGTAAGGTTCATAGGTGTTTGAAGATCATTTCAGCAGGGAGTCATGGAATGACAGTTATCAGGGGATAAGCAGCGTACATTTCTTCCATGTGGCATGTTATTATCCCTAGAGTCTACAGATGATATGTGCCACAATACATCATGCTGCAGTTGATTCATATCATCTAGGTCTTCTTTCATCTTCACATCATTACATTTTACATACATTTACGTCATTTAGCAGACGCTCTTATCCAGAGAGACTTACAAATTGGTGCATTCACCTTATAGCCAGTGGGATAAACACTTTACCAATTATTTTTATTTTTGTTTTTATTATTAAATTTTTAATATATTTTTCATTTAGTGTATTTAACTATTCTTTTATATTTCATTTTTTTGTAATTAATTAGAATATTTTAGATTTTTCATTTAAATATATATATATATTTTATATATATATTTTGTATTTTTTCTAATTTGTAAATTTTTAGAGTATATTTATAATCTTCATTTGTTTTATATATATATATATATACTTTTTTCATGTTTTTTTTCTTTTCATTGTTTGTGGGGGGGACCAGCAGGCCGGAGGTGGAAGAACGCAATGCCCTTGTTTGGGTGTAGGGACTGATCAGAGCCTGAAGGTAAGGAGGTGCAAGTTCCTTTCACAGCTCCGTAGGCAAGCACCATGGTCTTGTAGCAGATGCGAGCTTCAACTGGAAGCCAGTGGAGTGTGCGGAGGAGCGGGGTGACGTGAGAGAACTTGGGAAGGTTGAACACCAGACGGGCTGCGGCATTTTGGATGAGTTGTAGGGGTTTAATGGCACAGGCAGGGAGCCCAGCCAACAGCGAGTTGCAGTAATCCAGACGGGAGATGACAAGTGCCTGGATTAGGACCTGTGCCGCTTCCTGTGTAAGGTAGGGTCGTACTCTGCGAATGTTGTAGAGCATGAACCTACAGGATCGGGTCACCGCTTTGATGTTAGCGGAGATCGACAGGGTGTTGTCCAGGGTCACACCAAGGTTCTTTGCACTCTGGGAGGAGGACACAACAGAGTTGTCAACCGTGATGGCGAGATCATGGAGCGGGCAGTCCTTCCCCGGAAGGAAGAGCAGCTCCGTCTTGCCGAGGTTCAGCTTGAGGTGGTGATCCAACATCCACACTGATATGTCTGCCAGACATGCAAAGATGCGATTCGCCACCTGGTTATCATCTGGGTCTTCTATCATCTTCTTAGTGATTCACACCTTTTCCATTTATAGCTATTACAAATTCATTCATGAGGAGGGTTAGATAATGTGTCCACAAGAAAAAAGCGCATCTATTTTCATGGACATTCGACATATTGAGACTCCTGCTGAGCAAGCGCCAGAGCAGGGCGTACATTATGGTAATGAGAAGGTAGAGGAGTCAGGATATACACTAAGACTCCATACTGATGCCGTGCCCAGTGCTCAACCTGGCAGAGATAATCTTTGCTACGGGCAGAACGAGCGACTGACCCACTGAAGCAATTATGCTACGGAAATCGAGCTACGGCTTTAAGTAGTAAAATATTAGCGAGAGAAACTGCTTATTCCCCTGTGAGAGAGAAAAGTCTATAAATGTTTGCACTACCTTCCCAAGCACGGTCACAGAGCATGATAGTTATTAGTCAATGGTTTGACTAAAAAGCGAACACAGGTCGAGACCTTGGGACTATAAGGTCCTATCTGCACAAAGCATAGTTCTGAGATATTGAGCATTACATTTTTTCACATCCCAGATCTCAGAACAATTTCATAACCCATTAAGGTCCTCACCTTAAAGTGCAGAGTATCAAAATCATAAGACATTTGTAAATATCAATTTTAAGGGCGGTGCAATCAAAGACAGAATCTCTGAAATGTCAATCTGGGTTCAATCTGGGCTCTGAAATGTCAATCTAGGTTCAGCCATAAGGTTAAATCTGGAACAGAATGTTACAAATATTAAAATGTCTAAAGAAAAGTACAGACCTGTAATGATTACATAAAGAGAATACAATTCCTTCTTTCTAATCACATCATTACATATGTTCACTCATTTGTTAAAGTGATAGTTCCCTAAAATGACAAATAAAATATATCCTATGGATAACTGGCAACATTGCTAAAACTTAACTCTGGATGAGTAAAACTGATATACACTGAGTGTACAAGACATTAGGAACACCTGCTCTTTCCGTGACTTGATCCCTTATTGATGCCACTTGTTAAATCCACTTGAATCAGTGTCATTCTCAAAAGTTTTGAGAATGACACAAATACTAATTTTCACAAAGCTGCCTCAGTTTTGATGATGGCAATTTGCATATACTCCAGAATGTCATGAAGAGTGATCAGATGAATTGGAATTAATTGCAAAGTCCCTCATTGCCATGAAAATGAACTTAATCCCCCAAAAACATTTCCACTGCATTTCAGCCCTGCCACAAAAGGACCAGCTGCCATCATGTCAGTGATTCTCTCGTTAACACTGGTGAGAGTGTTGACGAGGACAAGGCTGGAGATCACTCTGTCATGCTGATTGAGTTGGAATAACAGACTGGAAGCTTTAAAAGGAGGGTGGTGCTTGAAATCATTGTTCTTCCTCTGTTAACCATGGTTACCTGCAAGGAAACCTGCTGTCATCATTGCTTTGCACAAAAAGGGCTTCACAGGCAAGGATATTGCTGCTAGTAAGATTGCACCTAAATCAACAATTTTTCGGATCGTCAAGAACTTCAATTGTTGTGAAGGCGTCAGGGTGCCCAAGAAAGTCCAGCAAGCGCCAGGACCGTCTCCTAAAGTTGATTCAGCTGCGGGATCGGGGCACCACCAGTGCAGAGCTTGCTCAGGAATGGCAGCAGGCAGGTGTGAGTGCATCTGCACGCACAGTGAGGCAAAGATTTTTGGAGGTTGGCCTGGTGTCAAGAAGGGCAGCAAAGAAGCCACTTCTCTCCAGGAAAAACATCAGGGACAGACTGATATTCTGCAAAAGATACAGGGATTGGACTGCTGAGGACTGGGGTAAAGTCATTTTCTCTGATGAATCCCCTTTCCGATTGTTTGGGGCATCCGGAAAACACCTTGTCCGGAGAAGACAAGGTGAGCGTTACCATCAGTCCTGTGTCATACCAACCGTAAAGCATCCTGAGACCATTCATGTGTGGGGTTGCTTCTCAGCCAAGGGAGTGGGCTCACTCACAATTTTGCCTAAGAACACAGCCATGAACAAATAATGGTACCAACACATCCTCCGAGAGCAACTTCTCCCAACCATCCAAGAACAGTTTGGTGACGACCAATGCCTTTTCCAGCATGATGGAGCACCTTGCCATAAGGCAAAAGTGATAACTAAGTGGCTCGGGGAACAAAACATCGACATTTTGGGTCCATGGCCAGGATACTCCCCAGACCTTATTCCCAATGAGAACTTGTGGTCGATCCTCAAGAGGCGGGTGGACAAACAAAAAAACCACAAATTCTGACAAACTCCAAGCATTGATTATGCAAGAATGGGCTGCCATCAGTCAGGATGTGGCCCAGAAGTTAATTGACAGCATGCCAGGGTGGATTGCAGAGGTCTTGAAAAAGAAGGGTCAACACTGCAAATGTTGACTCTTTGCATAAACTTAATGTAATTGTCAATAAAAGCCTTTGACACTTATGGAATGCTTGTAATTATACTTCAGTATACCATAGTAACATCTGACAAAAATATCTCATAACACTGAAGCAGCGAACTTTGTGAAGACCAATACTTGTGTCATTCTCAAAACTTTTGACCACGACTGTAGATGAAGGTGAAGAGACAGGTTAAAGAAAGATTTTTAAGCCTTGAGACAATTGAGACATGGATTGTGTATGTTTGTCATTCAGATGGTGAATGGGCAAGACAAAAGTTTTAAATGCCTTTGAACAGGGTATGGTAGTAGGTGCCAGGTGCACCGGTTTGAGTGTGTCAAGAACTGCAACACAGCTGGATTTTCCACTCTCAACAGTTTCCAGTGTGTATCAAGAATGGTCCACCACCCAAAGGACATCCAGCCAACTTGGCACAACTGTGGGAAGCATTGGAGTCAACATGGGCCAGCATCCCTGTGGAATGCTTTCGGCACATTGTAGAGTCCATGCCCTGACGAATTGAGGCTCTTCTGAGGGCAAAATGGGGTGCAACTCAATATTAGGAAGGTGTTCCTAAGGTTTGGTATACTCAGTGTCGTCAGAAAGTGTTCATACCCCTTGACTTATTCCACGTTTGTGGTCTCTGACACCCAAAGTCAGTTAACTACTTGCTCGTTATTGTAAAAAATGACGCTGGGAGTCAGGAAGCAGGTGCAGTTTGTGAGTTTAATAATTTTGAACATAGAGCGATACAAAACACAAGAAGTGTCTGAAACATGAACACTGAACCAATACTGCCTGAAGAGTGATGCTAGGGAGTGCTAGATAAAGGGGGAGTAATCAGGGTAGTGATGGAGTTCAGGTGTGCCTCATGATGGGGCGCAGGTGTGCTTTTCCCACGGGGGCCAGTATGAAATAAGGATAAGAGCGTCTGCTAAACGACTAAAATGTTTAAAAAAATTAAATGTTAATGAGGGTTGCCAGGTGTGCAAAATGAGGGTTGCCAGGTGTGTGTAAGTAGGGTTGCCAGGTGCACGTAATGAGGGTTGCCAGGTGTGCGTAATGAGGGTTGCCAGGTGTGCGTAATGAGGGTTGCCAGGTAGCGTAATGAGGGTTGCCAGGTGTACGTAATGATGGATTGCCAGGACCGGCGACGTCGAATTACTGGAGTAGGGGAGCGGGAGTAGACGTGACAGTTATCTATAAAATGTGGTAAGTTTGTAATTTTTATGAAATACCCATTCCATGGAGGTTTTCATATTGATATAGAACAAGACCACAACTGCAATGCCTCTCTAAAGGTCCTTATAAATGCCATAAGGCAATCTTTAAGTCATACCACAGATTCTCAATTGGATTGAGGTCTGGGCTTTGACTAGGCCATTCCAAGACATTTAAATGATTCCCCTTAAACCATTCGAGTGTTGCTTTAGCAGTATGCTTAGGGTCATTGTCCTGCTGGAAGGTGAACCTCCGTCCCAGTCTCAAATCTCTGGAAGAATGAAACAGGTTTCCCTCAATAATTTCCCTGTATTTTGCGCCATCCATCATTCCTTCAATTCTGACCAGTTTCCCAGTCCCTGCCGATGAACAACATCCCCACAGCATGATGCTTCCACCACTATGCTTCACTGTGGGGATGGTGTTCTCGGGGTGATGAGAGGTGTTGGGTTTGCGCCAGACATACAGTGGGGAGAACAAGTGTTTGATACACTGCCGATTTTGCAGGTTTTCCTACTTACAAAGCATGTAGAGGTCTGTAATTTCTATCATAGGTACACTTCAACTGTGAGAGACGGAATCTAAAACAAAAATCCAGAAAATCACATTGTATGATTTTTAAGTAATTCATTTGCATTTTATTGCATGACATAAGTATTTGATACATCAGAAAAGCAGAATTTAATATTTGGTACAGAAACCTTTGTTTGCAATTACAGAGATCATGCGTTTCCTGTAGGTCTTGAACAGGTTTGCACACACTGCAGCAGGGATTTTGGCCCACTCCTCCATATAGACCTTCTCCAGATCATTCAGGTTTCGGCGCTGTTGCTGGGCAATACGGACTTTCAGCTCCCTCCAAAGATTTTCTATTGGGTTCAGGTCTGGAGACTGGCTAGGCCACTCCAGGACCTTGAGATGCTTCTTACGGAGCCACTCCTTAGTTGCCCTGGCTGTGTGTTTCGGGTCGTTGTCATGCTGGAAGACCCAGCCACGACCCATCTTCAATGCTCTTACTGAGGGAAGGAGGCTGTTGGCCAAGATCTCGCGATACATGGCCCCATCTATCCTCCCCTCAATACGGTGCAGTCGTCCTGTCCCCTTTGCAGAAAAGCATCCCCAAAGAATGATGTTTCCACCTCCATGCTTCACGGTTGGGATGATGTTCTTGGGGTTGTACTCATCCTTCTTCTTCCTCCAAACACGGCGAGTGGAGTTTAGACTAAAAAGCTCTATTTTTGTCTCATCAGACCACATGACCTTCTCCCATTCCTCCTCTGGATCATCCAGATGGTCATTGGCAAACTTCAGACGGGCTTGGACATGCGCTGGCTTGAGCAGGGGGACCTTGCGTGCACTGCAGGATTTTAATCCATGACGGCGTAGTATGTTACTAATGGTTTTCTTTGAGAGTGTGGTCCCAGCTCTCTTCAGGTCATTGACCAGGTCCTGACATGAAGTTCTGGGCTGATCCCTCACCTTCCTCATGATCATTGATGCCCCACGAGGTGAGATCTTGCATGGAGCCCCAGACCGAGGGTGATTGACCGTCATCTTGAACTTCTTCCATTTTCTAATAATTGCGCCAACAGTTGTTGCCTTCTCACCAAGCTGCTTGCCTATTGTCCTGTAGCCCATCCCAGCCTTGTGCAGGTCTACAATTGTATCCCTGATGTCCTTACACAGCTTTCTGGTCTTGGCCATTGTGGAGAGGTTCGAGTCTGTTTGATTGAGTGTGTGGACAGACGTCTTTTATACAGGTAACGAGTTCAAACAGGTGCAGTTAATACAGGTAATGAGTGGAGAACATGAGTGCTTCTTAAAGAAAAACTAACAGGACTGTGAGAGCCGGAATTCTTACTGGTTGGTAGGTGATCAAATACTTATGTCATGCAATAAAATGCAAATTAATTACTTAAAAATCATACAATGTGATTTTCTGGATTTTAGTTTTAGATTCCGTCTCTCACAGTTGAAGTGTACCTATGATTCAGGGTTATCTTTGGTCTCTTTGTTGCCTCTCTGATTAATGCCCTCCTTGCCTGGTCCGTGATTTTTGGTGGGCGGCCCTCTCTTGGCAGGTTTGTTGTGGTGCCATATTCTTTTAATTTTTTAATAATGGATTTAATGGTGCTCCCTGGGATGTTCAAAGTTTCAGATTTTTTTTTTTACAACCCAACCCTGATCTGTACTTCTCCACAACTTTGTCCCTGACCTGTTTGGAGAGCTCCTTGGTCTTCAAGGTGCTTAGTGCCCTTGCTTAGTGGTGTTGCAGACTCTGGGGCCTTTCAGAACAGGTGTATATATACTGAGATCATGTGACAGATCATGTGACACTTAGATTGCACACAGGTGGACTTTATTTAACTAATTATGTGACTTCTGAAGGTAATTGGTTGCACCAGATCTTTTTTAGGGGCTTCATAGCGAAGGGGGTGAACACATATGCACGCACCACTTTTACGTTATTTATTTGTTCGAATTTTTTGAAACAGGTAATTTTTTTCATTTCACTTCACCAATTTTGACTATTTTGTGTATGTCCATTACATGAAATCCAAATAAAAATCAATCTAAATTACAAGATGTTATGCAACAAAATAGGAAAAACGCCAATGGGGATGAATACTTTTGCAAGGCCTCTTTTCTCTGTGATTCCTCTCAATCACCACAATGGACGCATGAAAAGATGCCCGAAACGGACTATTTTTCAACTCCAACGTTGCACCGACAGGACTATTGTACACGTATTAAATGATTTAAAGCTAATAAATGGTCTCTACCATTGACTGACAGCGCATGCTGGCTCTAGTAATTGTAGAGCTTATGAAGTTCGGGTCTTGGTCTCCCTTCACTTCTGTATAGCAGCCTATAGGCTTGGAAATACATTGATGTACTGCTTCATTAGGGGCATTGTATAAAGCCGCTCCAATCATCCCCACAATGAAACGTCTGGCTAAAGAGCCACTACAATTGACTTCCTGTTGCGCAACTAAAAGAGAGTCTAATATTCCCTATATTCACCCCTAGCACGGCTGTTGGGAAGACTTTTCAGCAATGTTTTGCTTTGCCTAACACTCCCTCAAATGGAGAGTGTACACTGGATCTACTGACGATGGGATCAGTAATGATTACAGCTTCATGCCACAGTCCAGAGCTGATCCCGATGTTCCATCGTGCCTATTGCTGTGGGATGAAATCCCAGCAGAGCCTAAACACAAGGTCTACTGACATGACACTAATTGAATCTCTTTTTTTTTTGCCCCCAACGCAAAGGGAAACATGTCACTATCAAGCATTATGTACATGTTGAAATGAGTTGTATTAATATGTTCAGTAAGTGAACATACTATTTCCAACAGTGCACATAATACTTGATGGATTATGTGAATTGAAAAAAGTCATATGAAAAGGGATTGCAATCTATGACCCAAATGTGGCCTGATTTATTATCACATTCTGAAAGGGTCTCTTGGAACACCAATGGGACTGAGAATGAAGGGTCAAAAGTTGAACTGCAGATATCCAGATATGCTCTTTGACGACTCCAGTTCTCTCACAGCTGGGATTAATGCAACTTTATGGCTGACGCCAGGGATGGTATCGCACATTTTAATGGGCTCATATGCAGTGTTCTAGGGGTGCCTCAGACACAGAGGTGTCAGACAATATTTCTCTCATGGACATGCCACAGAAACCCAGCCTCTAACTTGGCACATAATCCATATTTTACCATGTTCCAACATTAATTATGTATTGATCATGGTTAATTGGGCGTTTTGAGCTACGCTCCAGTTCATTACACTGAGACAAAGGGTCATTTTCAATGTAATTAAAGTTGCATCAGAACTGAGAGAACAGAGGCCATTCCAAGCTCTCTCTCTCTGTGTGTTCTTTTAATGCTGCTTTACATGCACAAGAGTGGGAATCGTTCAATACATGTTGATCACATTACATAACCCTATCATCCCCATGGTGATAATCAGACTCAAACTAATGCATCTAATCTGTCTCATTAACTCACAAGACATCCGCAGTCTTCCATACTGTTTTCACTACACATTTACATTACATTTACGTCATTTAGCAGACGCTCTTATCCAGAGCGACTTACAGTTAGCGCACACATTATTATTTTCATACTGGCCCCCCGTGGGAATCGAACCCACAACCCTGGCGTTGCAAACGCCATGCTCTATCAACAGAGCTACCTCCCTGCCTGCCTGCCTGCCATTCCCTCCCCTACCCTGGACGACGCTGGGCCAATGGTGCGCCACCCCATTGGTCTCCCGGTTGCGGCCGGCTACAGCAGAGCCTGGATTCGAACCCGGATCTCTAGTGGCACAGCTAGCACTGCGATGCAGTGCCTTAGACCACTGCGCCACTCGGGAGGCCCTACACCTTGTTCTCCTTCTCTGAACCACATGCAGACTGGGTATTTCTGTAATAGTCCATAACCTTATCATGCCCATGGTATATTCATTGCATCCCAAAATCATAATTAGGCTCTGGATCCTTTCTCTGATTTGCTTCATTATGCAATTAGATAAACAAGACATGAACTAGATTAACAAAACATGAACTAGATTAACAAAACATGAACTAGATTAACAAGACATGAACTAGATTAACAAGACATGAACTAGATTAACAAGACATGAACTAGATTAACAAAACATGAACTAGGTTAACAAAACATGAACTAGATTAACAAGACATGAACTAGATTAACAAGACATGAACTAGATTAACAAGACATGAACTAGATTAACAAGACATGAGCTACAGTATATTAATAATACATTAACTAGATTAACAAAACATCAACAATGTAGACTATTGCACTGTTTGTAGATTAACAAGACATCAACTAGATTAACAAGACATCAACTAGTTGTAGTGTGTGGTCCTCTGTAGTTCAGCTGGTAGAGCACGGCGCTTGTAACGCCAAGGTAGTGGGTTTGATCCCCGGGACCACCCATACACAAAAATGTATGCACGCATGACTGTAAGTCGCTTTGGATGAAAGCGTCTGCTAAATGGCATATTATTATTATTTATTAACAAGACATCAACAATATAGACTATTGTATTGTTTGTAGATTAACAAAATATCAACAATATAGCCTATTGTGCTGTTTCTAGATTAGCAAGACATTAACAATATAATATGCCATTTAGCAGACGCTTTTATCCAAAGCGACGTTCAGTCATGTGTGCATACATTTTCACGTATGGGTGGTCCCGGGGATCGAACCCACTACCCTGGCGTTACAAGCGCCATGCTCTACCAATTGAGCTGTTTCTAGATTAACAAGACATCAACTAGATTAACAAGACATCAACAATATAGACTATTGTACTGTTTCTAGATTAACAAGACATCAACAATATAGACCATTGTAATGTTTGTAGATGAACTATGTTAACAAAACAAGACAATTCCATGTCTAAACTGACATATGGAAAAATAATTAGGAAGGTCATAACACGGATCATTTAGCTATTTGATTTAGAATTCTAGAACCCCTTTAGGTATCAAAAATAAATATTGAAATTGGCCTTTACTACTGTAGCCCATAGAAACGCATTGAATAACACATTCACAAATTGCAAAAAAAGACAGTCAAAAATAAATAAGGAATAAGGTTTGAAGTGTCTGTCCTATATCTAAGACATACAAGAAAGCTCGGGAAACATTTATATATATATATATTTTTTTTACACATATCTAACCCCTGCCACAAAACCACCTCCTTACTGCCATTCATTTGTATGGGTTACCTTTAGATGAGTCCCGTGCCCCCTTGTGTGGGTCGCAGAGCAAAACGGAGAACACTACCGTGTTCGTGAAAGTCTCCCCTTTCTACAGTGGGGGTGATAATAGTTTTTTAGACCAAGCGGTTCGGACGCTACAGACAAAAGTTGGCGCATCAGCGTTACCAACTTCAGACGAGTCCCGTGGGTTTTGTGGGGGTCGTAGGACAAAAACGGAGACCACCACCATGTTCGTGAGAGTCTCCCCTTGCTATAGAGTGTTAGTTTGTAGGCCAAACCGTTCGGACGCTACATACATTTTCGTGAGAAACCGATTTTCGGGATGTCTCCTGGTCTGACAAACACCACTCTAGACATGCCACTATCTACAGCATGTACGGAAGGGCGACACAGGTGGATGTGGTAGATTGAGACCCAGCCCATACAAAAAAAAAATTAATATTAAACTGACAGATTTTGATGGGAATATTTGTATTACGTTACTTACGCTTCGAACACACGGACTGCGTGTTTTGCGTTTTGGTACACCAGAAGTCCATTCATTTCCAATGGAACGCTGTGTTTGCCTTGCAGCATTGCGTTGCAGAGGCAGTTGCATTGCGTTCTGTTTGGTGCATAGGTTGGATTTATCGAACGTATGCATCAAACTGTATGCGTAAAAGGTGTTGACAGAAATGGTAGCAGAAGGTGAATGTTGAACTTTTGTTGCACACATGTCCAGATGATGCTGGATACTATTTTGCGCAATGACGCAGTCGGTGTGTTCAAAGCGTTAGATTGACGCACCAGTATGGCAATAGATTCTAGGGGGTTAACAAGTACATTATTCTTCTGGCTTTATCTAGCTCTGTTTGTGATATTTTACCTTGCCTCGCTAGCTTGCTAGGTAATCAACCCTCTGAGGATGGTCAAGGTCCCGACATCCTGCTACAGAGCTTTTTGATGTTGGGATGTGCGTGCATCACTCGGACATGACTTTTGATGGCAAACAGAAAATAACTCTGTAATCCTGTCCTGCTGTGGGGATGTGGCATAGCTACAGTTGCCGTGGAAGTAGTGCCACGCCCTCTTCTAGTGGTTTTCCTGACACACTCTCCAACTCATCTCATGCACCGCTGGTTCTAATGGGGTTTCCCACAGAGTAGGAGCCCCCCATCAACAACATTCACTTAGGACCAAAGGTTTACTTAAGACATTTCTGGGCACATTAGGGAGATGGCGGCACAGCAGGGCTGAGTAAATACCCACTGAGGCAGCTTTTACCTTCCCCCCATCCATGTGAATCCATCTTTTCTGAAGTACCACCAAAGTTAAAAAGCACTCTTTATATGACTAACAAGAAGAGGTATGACATTGAAAAGCTTTTTGAAGGGGAAATTATAAAAGCCAGGTTTTGTCATTTGAATCCTTTGAACAGACATTTTGGAGTGTTATCAGGTTTCTTTCAACATTCTTTTTTTTTCATTCTGAGTGATGTTCCAGAACGTGAAAGAAAAGGAAGGGTTTCGACCCACATTCACCTTTCACTTCGACTCTATAGGTAACCAAGGGCTACATGTCCTTCGAGTGGCTTTACTCAAAAATGTATTAAAAACATTTGCATACATGTCTCTTTTGGGGATCAGAGTAAAACAGTTTCTTCCAATACAAGAGTAATCAAATCGAATCAAATTGTATTTGTCACATGCAGTAAATTTGTTTATAAATAAATAATAATAATAATATTAATAATAAAAAATATACACTACCGTTCAAAAGTTCACTTGAAAACGTAGTTTGAATTCAATTAGTTTGAATATGAAATATAGCAAAATGCATAGGAAATGTTAGAAATAATGATTTTTAATGGAAATAATAATTGTGTCCTTCAAACTTTGCTTTCGTCAAAGAATCCTCCATTTGCAGCAATTACAGCCTTGCAGACCTTTGGCA
This sequence comes from Coregonus clupeaformis, assembly GCF_020615455.1. Classification (NCBI taxonomy): domain Eukaryota; kingdom Metazoa; phylum Chordata; class Actinopteri; order Salmoniformes; family Salmonidae; genus Coregonus; species Coregonus clupeaformis. The sequence continues at coordinate 6,854,043 of NC_059225.1, read as the reverse complement.
TTCTAGTTGTCAATTTGTTGAGGTAATCTGAAGAGATTTCACCCCATGCTTCCTGAAGCACCTCCCACAAGTTGGATTGGCTTGATGGGCACTTCTTACGTACCATAAGGTCAAGCTGCTCCCACAACAGCTCAATAGGGTTGAGATCTGGTGACTGTGCTGGCCACTCCATTATAGACAGAATACCAGCTGACTGCTTCTTCCCTAAATAGTTCTTCCATCGTTTGGAGCTGTGCTTTGGGTCATTGTCAAGTTGTAGGAGGAAATTGCCTTCAATCAAGTGCCGTCAACAGGGTATGGCATGGCATTGCAAAATGGAGTGATAGCCTTCCTTCTTCAATATCCCTTTTACCCTGTACAAATCTCCCACTTTACCACCACCAAAGCACCCCCAGACAATCACATTGCCTCCACCATGCTTGACAGATGGCATCAAGCACTCCTCCAACATCTTTTCATTTGGTCTGCATTTCACAAATGTTCTTCTTTGTGATCCGAACACCTAACTTCAATTTGTCTGTCCATAACACTTTTTTCCAATCTTCCTATGTCCAGTGTCTGTGTTCTTTTGCCCATCTTTTATTTATATTGGCAAGTCTGAGATATGGCTTTTTCTTTGCAACTCTGCTTAGAAGGTCAGCATCCCGGAGTCGCCTCTTCACTGTTGATGTTGAGACTGGTGTTTTGTGGGTACTATTTAATGAAGCTGCCAGTTGAGGACCTGTGAGGCGTCTGTTTCTCAAACTAGACACTCTAATGTATTTGTCCTCTTGCTCAGTTGTGCACCGGGGCCTCCCACTCCTCTTTCTATTCTGGTTAGAGCCAGTTTGCACTGTTCTGTGAAGGGAGTAGTACACAGCGTTGTACGAGATCTTCAGTTTCTTGGCAATTTCTCGCATGGGATAGCCTTCATTTCTCAGAACAAGAATAGACTGACGAGTTTCAGAAGAAAGTTCTTTGTTTCTGGCCATTTTTAGCCTGTAATCAAACCCACAATTGCTGATGCTCCAGATACTCAACTAATCTCAAGAAGGCCAGTTTTATTGCTTCTTTAATCAGCACAACAGTTTTCAGCTGTGCTAACATAATAGCAAAAGGGTTTTCTAATGATTAATTAGCCTTTTAAAATGATCAACTTGGATGAGCAATCACCACGTGCCATTGGAGCACAGGACTGTGGTTAATGATAATGGGCCTCTGTACGCCTATGTAAATATTCCATAAAAAATCTGCAGTTTCCAGCTACAATAGCCATTTACAACATTAACAATGTCTACACTGTATTTCTGATCAATTTGATGTTATTTTAATGGACAAAGAAATTGATTTTCTTTCGAAAACAAGGACATTTCTAAGTGACCCCAAACTTTTGAAAGGTAGTGTACAGTTGAAAATGGAAGTTTACACTTAGGTTGGAGTCATTAAAACTCGTTTTTCTTGTTAACAAATTATAGTTTTGGCAAGTTGGTTAGGACATCTAATTTGTGCATGACACAAGTAATTTTCCAACAATCGTTTACAGACAGATTATTTCACTTATAATTCACTGTATCACAATTCCAGTGGGTCAGAAGTTTACATACACTAAGTTGACTGAGCCTTTAAACAGCTTGGAAAATTCCAGAAAATGATGTCATGGCATTGGAAGCTTCTGATAGGCTAATTGACATAATTTGAGTCAATTGGAGGTGTACCTGTGGATGTATTTCAAGGCCTACCTTCAAACTCAGTGCCTTTGCTTGACATCATGGGAAAATCATAAGAAATCAGCCAAGACCTCAGAAATAAAATTCTAGACCTCTGGTTCATCTTTGGGAGGAATTTCCAAATGCCTGAACGTACCACGTTCATCTGTACAAACAATAGTATGCAAGTATAAACACCATGGGACCACGCAGCCGTCATACCGCTCAGGAAGGAGACGCATTCTGTCTCCTAGAGATGAACGTACTTTGGTGCGAAAAGTGCAAATCAATCCCAGAACAACAGCAAAGGACCTTGTGAAGATGCTGGAGGAAACTGTTACAAAAGTATATATTTCCACAATAAAGCAAGTCCTATATCGACATAACCTGAAAGGCCGCTCAGCAAGGAAGAAGCCACTGCTCCAAAACCGCCATAAAAAAGCCAGACTACGGTTTGCAACTGCACATGGGGACAAAGATCGTACTTTTTGGAGAAATATCCTCTGGTCTGATGAAACAAAAAAATAACTTTTTCGCCATAATGACTATCATTATGTTTGGAGGAAAAAGAGGAAGACTTGCAAGCCGAAAAAACCATCCCAACCATGAAGCACGGGGGAGGCAGCATCATGCTGTGGGGGTGCTTTGCTGCAGGAGTGTCTGGTGCACTTCACTAAATAGATGGCATCATGAGGAAGGAAAATTATGTGGATATATTAAAGCAACATCTCAAGACATCAGTCAGGAAGTTAAAGCTTGGTCGCAAATGGGTCTTCCAAATTGACAATGACCCCAAGCATACTTCCAAAGTTGTAGCAAAATGGCTTAAGGACAACAAAGTCAAGGTATTGGAGTGGCCATCACAAAGCCCTGACCTCAATCCTATAGAAAATGTGTGGGCAGAACTGAAAAAGCATGTGCAGCAAGGAGGCCTACAAATCTGACTCAGTTACACCAGCTCTGTCAGGAGGAATGGGCCAAAATTCACCCAACTTATTGTGGGAAGCATGTGGAAGTCTACCCGAAACGTTTGACCCAAGTTAAACAATGTGATGAAAGAAATAAAAGCTGAAAAAAATAATTCTCTCTACTATTATTCTGACATTTCACATTCTTAAAATAAAGTGGTGATCCTAACTGACCTAAGACAGGGAATTATTACTAGGATTAAATGTCAGGAATTGTGAAAAACTGAGTTTAAATGTATTTGGCTAAGGTGTATGTAAACTTCCGACTTCAACTGTATATACAGTACAAGTCAAATGTTTGGCACACCTACTCATTCAAGGGTTTTTCTTTATTTTTTTCTATTTTCTACATTGTAGAATAATAGTGAAGACTTCAAAACTATGAAATAACACATATGGAATCATGTAGTAACCAAACAAGTGTTAAACAAATCAAAATCTATTTTATTTTTGAGATTCTTCAAATAGCCACCCTTTGCCTAGATGACAGCTTTGCACACTCTTGGCAGTCTCTCAACCAGATTCATGAGGTAGTCACCTGGAATGCATTTCCATTAACAGGTGTGCCTTCTTAAAAGTTAATTTGTGGAATTTCTTTCCATCTTAATGCTTTTGGCCAATAAGTTATGTTGTGATAGGGTAGGGGTGGTATACAGAATATATCCCTATTTGGTAAAAGACTGTCCATATCATGGCAAGAACAGCTCAAATAAGCAAAGAGAAACGACAGTCCATCATTACTTTAAGACATGAAGGTCAGTCAATATTTTACATTTTACATTTAAGTCATTTAGCAGACGCTCTTATCCAGAGCGACTTACAAATTGGTGCATTCACCCTATAGCCAGTGGGTTAACCACTTTACAATAAAAAAATATATATATATATTTTTTTCTTTAATATTTTTATTAATTTATTTATTTTTTAATTTATTTATTTATTTATTTTTTATTTTATTTTTTCCCCAGAGTATGGAACATTTAAAGAACTTTGAAAGGGTATTGAAGTGCATTCATAAAAAGCATCAACCCTATTTGGTAAAAGTCAATAACACAATAGAAAATCTATATACAGTGTGTGCAAATGTAGTAAGTTAGGGAGGTAAGGCAATAAATAGGCCATAGTGCAAAATAATTACAATTTAGTATTAACAATGGAGTGATAGATGTGCAGAAGATGATGTGCAAATAGAGATACTGGTGTGCAAATGAGCAAAATAAATAACAATGTAAATAACAATATGGGGATGAGGTAGTTGGGTGGGCTTATTTCAGATGGGCTGTGTACAGGTGCAGTGATCGGTAAGCTGCTCTGACAACTGATGCTTAAAGTTAGTGAGGGAGATAAGTGTCTCCAGCTTCAGAGATTTTTGCAATTCGTTCCAGTCATTTGCAGCAGAGAACTGGAAGGAATGGCGGCCAAAGGAGGTGTTGGCTTTGGGGGTGACCGGTGAGATATACCTGCTGGAACGCATACTATGGGTGGGTGTTGCTATGGTGACCAATAAGCTAAGACAAGGTGGGGATTTGCCTAGAAGAGATTTATAGATGACCTGGATCCAGTGGGTTTGGCGACGAATATGTAGTGAGGGCCAGCCAACGAGAGCGTACAGGTCACAATGGTGGGTAGTATATGGTGCTTTGGTGACAAAACGGATGGCACTGTGATAGACTACATCCAATTTGCTGAGTAGAGTGTTGGAAGCTATTTTGTAAATGACATCGCCGAAGTCAAGGATTGGTAGGATAGTCAGTTTTATGAGGGCATGTTTAGCAGCATGAGTGAAGGAGGCTTTGTTGCGAAATAGGAAGCTGATTCTAGATTTAACTTTGGATTGGATATGCTTAATGTGAGTCTGGAAGGAGAGTTTACGATCTAACCAGACACCTAGGTATTTGTAGTTGTCCACATATTCTAAGTCAGATCCGCCGAGAGTAGTGATTGTAGTCGGGCGGGCGGGTGCAAGCAGCGTTGGATTGAAGAGCATGCATTTGGTTTTACTAGCGTTTAAGAGCCGTTGGAGGCCACGGAAGGAGTGGCATTGAAGCTCGTTTGGAGGTTTGTTAACACAGTGTCCAATGAAGGGCCAGATGTATACAAAATGGTGTCGTCTGCGTAGAGGTGGATCTGAGAGTCACCAGCAGCAAGAGTGACATCATTGATATACACAGAGAATAGAGTCGGCCCGAGATTTGAACCCTGTGGCACCCCCATAGAAACTGCCAGAGGTCCAGACAACAGGCCCTCCGATTTGACACATTGAACTCTATCTGAGAAGTAGTTGGTGAACCAGGCGAGGCAGTCATTTGAGAAACCAAGGCTATTTAGTCTGCCAATAAGAATGCGGTGATTGACAGAGTCAAAAGCCTTGGCCAGTTCGATAAAGACGGCTGCACAGTACTGTCTTTTATCAATCACGGTTATTATATAGTTTAGGACCTTGAGCGTGGCTGAGGTGCACCCATGACCAGCTCGGAAACCAGATTGCATAGCGGAGAAGGTACGGTGGGATTCGAAATGGTCGGTGATCTGTTTGTTAACTTGGCTTTCAAATACTTTCGAAAGGCAGGGCAGGATGGATATAGGTCTGTAACAGTTTGAATCTAGAGTGTCACCCCCTTTGAAGAGGGGCATGACCGCAGCAGCTTTCCAATCTCTGGGGATCTCAGATGATACGAAAGAGAGATTGAACCGGCTAGTAATAGGGGTTGCGTCAATTTCGGCGGCTAATTTTAGAAAGAAAGGGTCCAGATTGTCTAGCCCAGCTGATTTGTAGGGGTCCAGATATTGCAGCTCTTTCAGGGGGGGGGCATGGGCAAGTTGCAATGGATGGTGCAGAGCTGGTGGCCAGTGTAGGGGTAGCCAGGTGGAAAGCATGGCCAGCCGTAGCAAAATGCTTATTGAAATTCTCGATTATCGTAGATTTATCGGTGGTGACAGTGTTTTCTAGCCTCAGTGAAGTGGGAAGTTGGTAGGAGGTGCTCTTATTCTCCATGGACTTTACAATGTCCCAAAACTTTTTGGAGTTAGTGCTACAGGATGCAAATTTCTGTTTGAAAAAGCTAGCCTTTGCTTTCCTAACTGATTGTGAACATTGGTTCCTGACTTCCCTGAAAAGTTGCATATCGTGGGGGCTGTTCGATGCTAATGCAGTGCGCCACAGGATGTTTTTGTGCTGGTCAAGGGCAGTCAAGTCTGGGGTGAACCAGGGGCTATATCTGTTCTTAGTTCTGAATTTTTTGAATGGGACATGTTTATTTAAGATGGAGAGGAAAGCACTTTTGAAGAACATCCAGGCATCCTCTACTGACGGAATGAGGTCAATATCTATCCAGGATACCCGGGCCAGGTCAATTAGAAAGGCCTGCTCACTGAAGTGTTTTTGGGAGTGTTTGACAGTGATGAGGGGTGGTCGTTTGACCGCGGACCCATTACAGACGCAGGCAATGAGGCAGTGATCGCTGAGATCCTGTTTGAAGACAGCGGAGGTGTATTTAGAGGGTAAATTCATGGTCGAATTCCTGCAAAGAAACCACTACTAAAGGACACCAATAAGAAGAAGAGACCTGTTTGGGCCAAGAAACACGAGCAATGGACATTAGACGGGTGGAAATTTGTCCTTTGGTCTGGAGTCCAAATTTGAGATTTTTGGTTCCAACCGCCATGTCTTTGTGAGACGCGGTGTGGGTGAATGGATGATCTCCGCATGTGCAGTTTCCTCCGTAAAGCATGGAGGAGGAGGTGGTATGGTGTGGGGGTGCTTTGCTGGTGACACTGTCTGTGATGTATTTAGAATTCAAGGCACACTTAACCTGCATGGCTACCACAGCATTCTGCAGTGATACGCCATCCCATCTGGTTTGGGCTAAGTGGGACTATCATTTGTTTTTCAACAGGACAATGACCCAACACAACTCCAGGCTGTGTAAGGGCTATTTTACCAAGAAGGAGAGTGATGGAGTGCTGCATCAGATGACCTGGCCTCCACAATCCACCGACCTCAACCCAATTGAGATGGTTTGGGATGAGTCGGACCGCAGAGTGACGGAATAGCAGCCAACAAGTGCTCAGCATATGTGGGAACTCCTTCAAGACTGTTGGAAAAGCATTCCAGGTGAAGCTGGTTGAGAGAATGCCAAGAGTGTGCAAAGCTGTCATCAAGGCAAAGGGTGACTATTTGAAGAATCTCAAATATAAAATATATTTTGATTTGTTTAACACTTTTTTGGTTACTACATGATTCCATATGTGTTATTTCATAGTTTTGATGTCTTCACTATTATTCTACAATGTAAAAAATAGTAAAAATAAAGAAAACCCTTGACTGAGTAGGTGTGTCCATACTTTTGACTGGTAGCGTATGTATTAACACAAGAGGAATAAAATACACAAGAATGAAACTATACACAGAGAGTACCAGTACCAGATCAATGTGCAGGTGTACGAGGTATTTCATGAAGGTTTCACCAAACCACCGACAATTATGTGTTCATCATTGTCTGTTCTTGTATTTATTTACTTTAGAGCAGCGTAGTTCAGCTGCTTTAATCTCAAATGACTATCGATGTGGTCCTGGGGGTTTCTTCTAGCTCAAGGGTTTAGAAAGGTTACACACTTTTTGGGTATTGTATTCGCCTTTTACATCTTTTGGGGAATGTACTGCTTGTATCTTCAATTACAGCTGAACAGATGAGCACTTTCCTCTGTCAACAGATCAGTAACACATTGGACCCAGTTCCTTCCTCCTCAGACTGATGTCAATAACTCCAAGTGGGAGCCAAGAACGCTTTTCAGAAAATGGTTGAATTTTTCAATAGTAGTTTAGTATTTGTGTTGTTTCCCTAAATAATAGTATTTGGACTGCCTTGACCACCAACACCACCACCACCACCATGATCACCACCACCATTACCACCACCACCACCACCATCATTACCACCATCACCACCACCACCACCATTATCACCACCACCATTACCACCACCACCACCATCATTACCACCATCACCACCACCACCATTACCACCACCATCACACCATCACCACCATCATCACCACCAACATCATCACCACCATTACCACCACCATCACACCATCACCACCACTATCGCCATCACCCCCATCAATACCACCATCACCACCACCATCACCACCACCACCACTATTATCACCACCACCATCACCACCACCATCACCACCACCATTACCACCAGCTTCACACCATCACCACCACCATTACAACCACCATCCCCACCACCAGTACCACCACCATCACCACTACCATCACCACCACCACCACTATTACCACCATCGCCACCACCATTACCACCACCATCACCACCACCATTACCACCACCATCACCACCACGTAATACAGCAGTGCAGGCTTCTAAACTCAATGATATACAGTTTTGCAGTAGACTCAATAATAAATTATATTAAACTGAGTAATTGATATAACCCACAGAGATATCTTTGAGGTGAGGCCAGACTTGTCATTGGATGACCTGTACCGGGTGTAATATTCATTTAGCCAGTGAGAATATTCTCCTTTACCATAACAACCTGGTTATGTGATGCAAGGGATTTAAATCAAAAGATCATCCCGAAGAAGTATCTCATATTCTATATTGAGGTCGATAACTTTATAAACCCTCTCGACAGAAAGTATTTTATCGGTTGGAAGTCGCCTTTAGCAGAATGTTGTAATGTTGCGGCACAATCTGGGTACCGTGACAAAGTTTTTAAAGTGGTACTAATACTTTAATTGCATTATGAATTACGAAACATGAATCTGAGGTTTACCATGCACTTAACTCATTTTAATGCTCCTGAATCATTGCTTACATTGCTTATCGCCTTCTTACCTCTAGGATAACATTTAAAAAATAAATTCAGACTGGATGTTCATTGCTTGACTCTGTCTCCTTTAAAAAACAAATGTCTCCAAATGGTGTGCAGAAAGTATAATGTAGTAGGAAACAACTTCCAACTTTGTGAATATTGATGTCGGGCTTAATTAGTCCAATTAAAACAACATTGTTCTGGAATTGCTTGCTGATTCCAGTCTCTGATGATGCGTGAGGAGCACTTCACATTGTGTTCTGAGAGATAATGACTTGAGCAGTGAAGGGAGTTGTGTTGTGTCATTACCAATGTAGTGATTTATCCGTGAGTTCTCTATCATTTTCAAAACGATCGTAGATAATTGGAAACACAAGCGTTTTTCTCCAATCATAGTCTAAATCATTCCTGGAATGACAAGGGTTGTATACAATGTGGATCCTGAACTGAAACTGAACAAACAACCCCAGGCTTTTCTATCCCTCTGCTGTGTCTTACAGTATTGAATACATTAGCGTCTGCGATTTGGAAATGCCTGGGGTTGTCTGTCTGTCCCCCCCCCCCCCTGAAATCCGGCAATGGCATTGGTCAGATTGGCCTGTGCCTGTGGCCCTCAGGTATAGATTTTGAACCCTGGTTGGGAGAGGGTTTTGTTCCATGCTTGCCATCTGTCTTTGTTTTCAGGGTTTTCAGACAAATTATGTTTTTTAATTGGACTGGTCTGTGAGTCACTAATGCACGCCAAGGTCGCCGCTCGGCTGTCCACTGACTAAACCGTTGTTAATCATGGTTAACAGTTATTAAGTGGTGGTGATAAAATCATTCACGTGGTGGAAATTCCCAGGTACAATCGGTACAATGTCCTGCTATTCGGTGGTCTTTAATGACATACACTCACCCAACACCAGTCCTTAGTTTACCAAACAAAGTGGCAGGGTTGGGCTGCTGAAATTACAGATTGGATCTTTAAGGGCCTAGACAGAGCCCAGCTTAAAGGATACACAACAGTCACGCGGTCATGACTTCATAAAGCACTAAAGGTACAACTGAAACAACAACGTTCACGAAGACAGTCTTTTGACTCTAACAATAACATCCGATCTGAAAAGACACAATCATGTAAAGGGACTATTGAAGAACTTTAAGTGGCTGGGAGAACAACGCTGTCATTTCAGGAGGACTTGAGAACATTTCATGCTCTCCGGACCCAGATCCCCACATGCCTTCCTCTGAGTGTCAGGGTGACTGAAACACAGGGCCTGAAATAGAATGCAAATCCTGAAAGCCACTGAAAGCCACTCAAACTGGATGGAATGAGTAACAACAATGTCTGCAGAGCTGTTGCTATAGATAAGCATCCTGAAAAGGAGCGCAGCATGGCCCACATGCCAAGACAAAGAGAAGTGGCACAAGATACATGACCTGGAGCCTACCTGAAGGAGATCAATCACAAGTATGATACATGACCTGGAGCCTACCTGAAGGAGATCAATCACAAGTCTGATACATGACCTGGAGCCTACCTGAAGGAGATCAATCACAAGTAAGCTACATGACCTGGAGCCTACCTGAAGGAGATCAATCACAAGTATGATACATGACCTGGAGCCTACCTGAAGGAGATCAATCACAAGTAAGCTACATGATCTGGAGCCTACCTGAAGGAGATCAATCACAAGTATGATACATGACCTGGAGCCTACCTGAAGGAGATCAATCACAAGTATGATACATGACCTGGAGCCTACCTGAAGGAGATCAATCACAAGTAAGCTACATGACCTGGAGCCTACCTGAAGGAGATCAATCACAAGTATGATACATGACCTGGAGCCTACCTGAAGGAGATCAATCACAAGTATGATACATGACCTGGAGCCTACCTGAAGGAGATCAATCACAAGTATGATACATGACCTGGAGCCTACCTGAAGGAGATCAATCACAAGTAAGCTACATGACCTGGAGCCTACCTGAAGGAGATCAATCACAAGTATGATACATGACCTGGAGCCTACCTGAAGGAGATCAATCACAAGTATGATACATGACCTGGAGCCTACCTGAAGGAGATCAATCACAAGTAAGCTACATGACCTGAAGCCTACCTGAAGGAGATCAATCACAAGTATGATACATTACCTGGGGAAACTGGAGCCTACCTGAAAGAGATCAATCACAAGTATGATATATTACCTGGGGAAACTGGAGCCTACCTGAAAGAGATCAATCACAAGTATGACATATTATCTAGGAAAATAAACTGGTATGATACATTACCTAGGGAAAGAAACTGGAGCCTACCTGAAGGAGATCAATCTCAACTTTAATTCAAAGCTGTGTACTTCATCATGGTGTGAGAGAGAAAGAGTGGCCAGACAGACCTCCAGCTAAAAGGGGATGTGATGGGCGATCGCTAAGGAAAGCAAAACAATTGGTGAACCGATGATTCCTGCAATGGTTCTTAGCCTTTGTAGCATGCTAATGATGACTTTGATTTGTAATATGGGGTAATGAGGAGAATTGATCTCTCATACGTGAAATACAATAGAGGGAACTGCAGAAAAGTCTTGTTTCATATCATTGAGTTTTTTTGTTTTCCCGTTCTGCCCCAGTTTGCATTGAAATACATTGAGATTCAGCAGTAACCTTTTGGAAAGTGGAACTTGACATTTACATTTTTCATCTTTCGGGATGTATGTTGCCGGAGAGATGGGGCTTACCGGGCTCAGTTAGATTTTCTGCTCGGTACATTGGCAAACGCGTGAGGAAATGGACTGAACTTGATTTTCTTGGTCGTGGTGCTCTCACAAGGCAAAGACACATCCACAACACTCGCTTCAGCTCAGGACACCGATACAAAAGTCAGGATCGTGCGTCACGATCTCAATTTCCCCCAGTGCTGCTCTCCCTCTATGAATTTGGTGGAATAACTTTTGATTTATGGGTGGGGCTGCTAACAATATCCAGTTGTGCAGGAAGCAAATTAATAAATTATAATGGAGGATCGGGATGCTTGCACCGCTCCAAGAGACAAATGCTGTACATTGTGTGTGTGTGTTTGCGTGTGTGTGTTTGTGTGTGTGTGTGTGTGTGTGTGTGTGTGTTTGCCTGTGTAATGAATGCTGAGTGCAAACTGCTTCAATGTGCTCACACTTGATTTATTCATTCAATGACGTTTCATTTTCACTGGACTCATCAAGTGCTTATAAAAGATGTCTTGCGGCCTCCCGAGTGGCGCAGCGGTCTAAGGCACTGCATCGCAGTAATTGAGGCGTCACTACAGACCCGGGTTTGATCCCAGGCTGTGTCACAACCGGCTGTGACCGGGAGCAACCCGCAACCCTCCAGCAACAACCCGCAGTATGCATTCAAAGCACTTCCTGTTTCGGTACTGCGGTACGGTGGCTCATTTTATGACTCTTCTGACTGAATCCATGAGACGAAAGTTTATCTCCACTCTCAAATGTGACTGTTTCTCCATAAAAGCAGGTAACGTTTCAGAAGCAAGTCAGAACGCACGGTTACAGCAGCAAACCTAAAGGAATCACAAGACAATTCCCCCTGTGTATTGTCCCTCTGTGGATATTCCCGGGGACACCCATGTACGTAAAATGTATGCACGTGTGACTGTAAGTCACTTTTGATAAAAGCATCTGCTAAATGGCATTTATTATTATTATTATATATTATGATATCACCAAGCCATTTCCATCAACAACATGTCTAAACATGTTTCTCTAAGCCCTGATTATTACTTTTGTATTCGTTTTTTGTATAAAAAAAAAATTGCTCAATATGATTGACAAGATGTACAATGGGATCACATTACGGCAATATGATTGACAAGATGTACAATGGATCAGTATACGGCAATGGAGCCGTCAATTTGGAAAAAGAGCATATAATCTTCCCACCCTCACCCCGACGTAATCATAACATGTCTGTCACAGCCTCACAGATAGGAGTAATCTGACTGATGCCTGGGTAAATCTAACCCTCTTGTTAGAGAGATATGGGCTAACGTTATAATGGGTGAGACGTTTGAGGAAAATGGGCGTGTCAGATGTTGTTCAGCGACAGTGGTGCGCGTCCAAAACAAATTAATTGAAGAATTTGACCAATTACAGCGCGGCTAGGGCTAGCACCCTTTTGGACTCTGCGATCCCATCCGTTTCCATGTATCATAATACTAATCAGGGTGTGAAAACATCTTCGGTCATGAAAGTAGAAGGGGGCAGTGTAATTGGCAGTGCATCATAAAGCTTTCAGCTCTACAAGGTTTCCTGTGCCAGACTCTGCACCCCTCCTCTGTGTCCCGCACCATCCCGCACATTCTCTGCCCCAGGGAGTGGGACTGGCTACAGTGTGTGTGTGTGTGTGTGTGTGTGTGTGTGTGTGTGTGTCTGGCAGAGGAAAGGGGGTGTCTGGCGGAGGAAAGGGGCTGTCTGGCAGAGGAAAGGGGGTGTCTGGCAGAGGAAAGGGGCTGTCTGGCAGAGGAAAGGGGCTGTCTGACAGAGGAAAGGGGCTGTCAGGCAGAGGAAAGGGGCTGTCTCGGATAGAGGAGAGTGGCTGTATGGCAGAGAAAAGTGGCTGTCTGGCTGAGGAAACGGGCTGTCTGGCTTATGAAAGGGGCTGTCTGACAGAGGAAAGGGGCTGTCTGACAGAGGAAAGGGGCTATCTGGCAGAGGAAAGGGGCTATCTGGCAGAGGAAAGGGGCTGTCTGACAGAGGAAAGGGGCTGTCTGGCTGAGGAAAGGGGCTGTCTGGCTGATGAAAGGGGCTGTCTGACATCGGAAAGGGGCTGTCTGACAGAGGAAATGGGCTGTCTTGCTGAGGAAAGGGGCTGTTTTCAGACAGAGGAAATGGGCTGTCTGGCTGAGGAAATGGGCTGTCAGGCAGAGGAAAGGGGCTGTCTGGCAAGGAGAGGGGCTGTCTGGGAGAGTAAAGAGGCCGTCTGGCAGAGAAAAGGGGCTGTCTGGCAGAGGAAAGGGGCTGTCTGACAGAGGAAAGGGCTGTCTGACAGAGGAAAGGGTATGTCTGTCTGAGGAAAGGGGCTGTCTGGCTGATGAAAGGGGCTCTCTGGCAGAGGAAAGGGGCTGCATGGCTGAGGAAAGGGGCTGTCTGGCAGAGGAAAGGGGCTGTCTGGCTGAGGAAAAGGACTGTGTAGCTGATGAAAGGGGCTGTCTGGCTGAGGAAAAGGGGATGTCTGGCAGAGGTATTAGGCTGTCTGGCAGAGGAAATGGGCTGTGTGACAGAGGAAAGGGTCTGTCTGGCTGAGGAAAGGGGCTGTCTGGCAGAGGAAAGTGGCTGTCTGGCTGCGGAAAAGGGCTGTCTGGCAGAGAAAAGGGGCTGTTTGGCAATGGAAAAGGGATGTCTTGCAGAGGAAAGGGGCTGTCTTGCAGAGGAAAGGGGCTGTCTGGCAGAGGAAAGGGGCTGTCCAGCAGTGGAAATGGGCTGTCTGGCAGAGGAAAGGGGCTGTCTGACAGAGGAAAGGGGCTGTCTGACAGAGGAAAGGGGCTGTCTGGCAGATGAAAGGGGCTGTCTTGCAGAGGAAAGGGGCTGTCTGGCAGAGGAAAGGGGCTGTCTGGCTGAGGAAAGGGAATGTCTGTGTGAGGAAAGGGAATGTTTGGCAGAGGAAAGGGGCTGTCAGGCAGAGGAAAGTGGCTGTCTGGCAGAGTTAAGGGGCTGTCTGGCAGAGGAAAGGGGCTGTCTGGCAGAGGAGAGGGGCTGTCTGGCAGAGGAAAGTGGCTGTCTGGCTGCGGAAAAGGGCTGTCTGGCAGAGAAAAGGGGCTGTTTGGCATAGGAAAGGGGATGTCTTGCAGAGGAAAGGGGCTGTCTTGCAGAGGAAAGGGGCTGTCTGGCAGAGGAAAGGGGCTGTCCAGCAGTGGAAATGGGCTGTCTGGCAGAGGAAAGGGGCTGTCTGACAGAGGAAAGGGGCTGTCTGACAGAGGAAAGGGGCTGTCTGGCAGATGAAAGGGGCTGTCTTGCAGAGGAAAGGGGCTGTCTGGCAGAGGAAAGGGGCTGTCTGGCTGAGGAAAGGGAATGTCTGTGTGAGGAAAGGGAATGTTTGGCAGAGGAAAGGGGCTGTCAGGCAGAGGAGAGGGGCTCTCTGGCAGAGGAAAGTGGCTGTCTGGCTAAGGAAAGAGGCTGTCTGGCAGAGGAAAGAGGCTTCCTGGCTAAGGGAAGAGGCTGTCTGACAGAGGAAAGGGGCTGTCTGACAGAGGAAAGGGGCTGTCTGGCAGATGAAAGGGGCTGTCTTGCAGAGGAAAGGGGCTGTCTGGCAGAGGAAAGGGGCTGTCTGGCTGAGGAAAGGGAATGTCTGTGTGAGGAAAGGGAATGTTTGGCAGAGGAAAGGGGCTGTCAGGCAGAGGAAAGGGGCTGTTTGGCAGAGGAGAGGGGCTGTCTGGCAGAGGAAAGGAGCTGTCTCAGATAGAGGAAAGGGGCTGTCTAGCAAAGGAAAGTGGCTGTCTGGCAGAGTTAAGGGGCTGTCTGGCAGTGGAAAGGGGCTGTCTGACAGAGGAAAGGGGCTGTCTGACAGAGGAAAGGGTCTGTCTGGCTGATGAATGGGGCTGTCTGGCAGAGGAAAGGTGCTGTCTGGCAGAGGAAAGGGTCTGTCTGGCAAAGGAAAGGGGCTGTCTGGCTGAGGAAAGGGGCTTCTGGCTGATGAATGGGGCTGTCTGGCAGAGGAAAGGGGCTGTCTGGCAGAGGAAAGGGGCTGTCTGACAGAGGAAAGGGGCTGTCTGGCTGAGGAAAGGGGCTGTCTGGCAGAGGAGAGGGACTGTCTGTCTGAGGAAATGGTCTGTCTGGCTGAGGAAAGGAGCTATCTGGCTGAGGAAAGGGGATGTCTGGCAGAGGAAAGGGGCTGCCTGGCTGAGGAAAGGGGCTATATGACATAGGAAATGGGCTGTCTGGCTGAGGAAAGTGGCTGTCTGCAGATGAAAGGGGCTGTCTGGCAGAGGAAAGCGGCTGTCTTCAGAGGAAAGGAGCTGTCTGGCAGAGGAAAGGTGCTGTCTTGCTGAGGAAAGGGGTTGTTCTCAGACAGAGGAAATGGGCTGTCTGGCTGAGGAAAGGGGCTGTCTGGCAGAGGAAAGAGGCTGCCTGGCTAAGGAAAAAGGCTGTGTGACAGAGGAAAGGGGCTGTCAGGCAGAGGAAAGTGGCTGTCTGGCTGAGGAAAGGGGCTGTCAAGCAGAGAAAAGGGGCTGTCTTTCAGAGGAAAGGGGCTGTCTGGCAGAGGAAAGGGGCTGTCTGACAGAGGAAAGGGGCTGTCTGGCAGTGGAAATGGGCTGTCTGGCAGAGGAAAGGGGCTGTCTGTCTGAGGAAAGTGGCGCTCTGCAGAGGAAAGGGGCTGTCTGACAGAGGAAAAGGGCTGTCTTGCTGAGGAAAGGGGCTGTTCTCAGACAGAGGAAATGGTCTGTCTGGCTGAGGAAATGGGCTGTCAGGCAGAGGAAAGAGGCTGCCTGGCTAAGGAAATAGGCTGTGTGACAGAGGAAAGGGGCTGTCAGGCAGAGGAAAGGGGCTGTCTGGCAGAGGAGAGGGGCTGTCTGGCAGAGGAAAGGGGCTGTCTGGCAGAGGAAAGGGGCTGTCTGACAGAGGAAAGTGGCTGTCTGGCTGATGAAAGGGGCTGTCTAGCTGATGAAATGGCTGTCTGGCTGAGGAAAGGGGCTGTCTGGCAGAGGAAAGGGGCTGTCTGGCTGAGGAAAAGGACTGTGTAGCTGATGAAAGGGGCTGTCTGGCTGAGGAAAAGGGGATGTCTGGCAGAGGTATTAGGCTGTCTGGCAGAGGAAATGGGCTGTGTGACAGAGGAAAGGGTCTGTCTGGCTGAGGAAAGGGGCTGTCTGGCAGAGGAGAGGGGCTGTCTGGCAGAGGAAAGTGGCTGTCTGGCTGAGGAAAGGGGCTGTCTGGCAGAGGAAAGGGACTGTCTGGCAGAGGAAATGGGCTGTCTGACAGAGGAAAGGGGCAGTCTGACAGAGGAAAGGGGCTGTCTGGCAGAGGAAAGGGGCTCTCTGGCTGATGAAAGGGTCTGTCTGGCTGAGGAAAGGGGCTGTCTGGCAGAGGATATGGTCTTTCTGGCAGAGGATTGAGGGGTTCTGGTAGAGGATTGAGGCTGTCTGGCAGAGTTAAGGGGCTGTCTGGCTGAGGAAAGGGGCTGTCTGGCAGAGGAAAGGGGCTGTCTGGCAGATGAAAGTGGCTGTCTGGCTGAGGAAAGGGGCTGTCTGGCAGAGGAAAGGGGTAGAGCTTCACTGCTCTTAATAACTGACGTTGAGAAGTTAGCACTTAAAACACCCCACCTGATTTATGTTGGCCCATCAGTGGGAACTTTCTCTCTCTGTTGGAGCTGTATTTCTGTTGGATTGGCTTCTATTTTGGTGTACAAACGTAATACTTGTCTAAGGTATCTACCAACGCAGTTGACCGGACTGTAGGCAGTTGACAGGCATGTAGGCAGTTGACAGGACTGTAGGCAGTTGACAGGACTGTAGTTAGTTGACAGGACTGTAAGCAGTTGACAGGCATGTAGGCAGTTGACAGGACTGTAAGCAGTTTTTTTTTTTTTTTTTTTTTGGTCATTTAGCAGACGCTCTTATCCAGAGCGACTTACAGGAGCAATTAGGGTTAAGTGCCTTGCTCAAGGGCACATCGACAGACTTTTCACCTAGTTGGCTCGGGGATTAGAACCAGCGACCTTTCGGTTACTGGCACAACGCTCTTAACCACTAAGCTGATAGGACCAGCTGTATCTGTCGCACACACAACAACATACCCCTGGTGCAGGAGAATAGTATTTTAACCCTGGTGCAGGAGAATAGTATTTTAACCCTGGTGCAGGAGAATAGTAAGATAACCCTGGTGCAGGAGAATAGTATTTTAACCCTGGTGCAGGAGAATAGTAAGATAACCCTGATGCAGGAGAATAGTAAGATAACCCTGATGCAGGAGAATAATAAGATAACCCTGGTGTAGGAGAATAGTAAGATAACCCTGATGCAGGAGAATAATACGATAACCCTGGTGCAGTAGAATAGTAAGATAACCCTGGTGTAGGAGAATAGTAAGATAACCCTGGTGTAGGAGAATAGTAAGATAACCCTGATGCAGGAGAATAGTAAGATAACCCTGGTGCAGTAGAATAGTAAGATAACCCTGGTGCAGGAGAATAGTAAGATAACCCTGGTGCAGGAGAATAATAAGATAACCCTGGTGTAGGAGAATAGTAAGATAACCCTGGTGTAGGAGAATAGTAAGATAACCCTGGTGCAGTAGAATAGTAAGATAACCCTGGTGCAGGAGAATAGTAAGATAACCCTGGTGCAGGAGAATAGTAAGATAACCCTGGTGCAGGAGATTAATAAGATAACCTTGGTGCAGGAGAATAGTAAGATAACCCTGATGCAGGAGAATAATACGATAACCCTGGTGTAGGAGAACAGTAAGATAACCCTGGTGTAGGAGAATAGTAAGATAACCCTGGTGCAGGAGAATAGTAAGATAACCCTGGTGTAGGAGAATAGTAAGATAACCCTGGTGTAGGAGAATAATACGATAACCCTGGTGTAGGAGAATAGTAAGATAACCCTGGTGTAGGAGAATAGTAAGATAACCCTGATGCAGGAGAATAATACGATAACCCTGGTGTAGGAGAATAGTAAGATAACCCTGGTGTAGGAGAATAATAAGATAACCCTGGTGCAGGAGATTAATAAGATAACCCTGGTGCAGGAGAATAGTAAGATAACCCTGATGCAGGAGAATAATACGATAACCCTGGTGTAGGAGAATAGTATTTTAACCCTGGTGTAGGAGAATAGTAAGATAACCCTGGTGTAGGAGAATAGTAAGATAACCCTGGTGTAGGAGAATAGTAAGATAACCCTGGTGTAGGAGAATAGTAAGATAACCCTGATGCAGGAGAATAGTAAGATAACCCTGATGCAGGAGAATAGTAAGATAACCCTGGTGCAGGAGAATAGTAAGATTACCCTGGTGTAGGAGAATAGTAAGATAACCCTGGTGTAGGAGAATAGTAAGAGAACCCTGGTGTAGGAGAATAGTAAGATAACCCTGGTGTAGGAGAATAGTAAGATAACCCTGATGCAGGAGAATAGTAAGATAACCCTGATGCAGGAGAATAGTAAGATAACCCTGGTGCAGGAGAATAGTAAGATAACCCTGATGCAGGAGAACAGTAAGATAACCCTGGTGTAGGAGAATAGTAAGATAACCCTGATGCAGGAGAACAGTAAGATAACCCTGGTGCAGGAGAATAGTAAGATAACCCTGGTGCAGGAGAATAGTAAGATACAAACTGTAGAAAGAAGTCTCTGTGCACATAAATGAGACTAAAGTTGTAATACAGTATTTAATGTGCCATGCTTTCGGTCAGAAATGACCTTCGTAAGAGCACAGGTGTTAAATACTGAAAAGTAATCAGAGTGTATTGATTCTGCCTTCTCTATTACAAAGTGAGCAGAGACTTATTTCATGAACTTGTTGATGCTTTGTCGCAGTATGCTAGAGTGATGACAGGTCAGGCTAAAGCCGCACATTAAATCACAGAGCTAATTTTATAAAGTGCCCGTTGTTTGACCTTCGAACTTTATGAATCCTACCGCACAACAGTTGTCACATGTCGTTAAAGCAATGACACTGTCGGAATTTAATTAGCAAATGTGCAATAAGACGAAATACCGCCCAAAGTCATACAAGCTAGCGGCAAACAATAGGAAATACAGTACGACTGGGCACAAATAGGGCTCAACTAGTGCACAATCACCGGCACTTTTGTCCTACTCTTTTGCCCTCCTTTTGAGTCTCATATTTATTATTTGTATATATAACGAATCGGACATCAAACTAGCTAATACTAAAAATACCCCCTCCCCCGCCCCAAGAGCGCACTCGTCTGACTTGCATGTAGTGGTCACTTGCAGCGGGTGCCAGGTCTTGATTAATGGTAGGAAGCTACTTTTTGACCTGTATCTGTCATGTGTGTCTCTCACCGTTAGGTACAAAGGAATGGAGCAATTCTGCTTTTTAGTAAGAGGCAAATGTCAGCAGCAGAACAAACTCACATAAAGTAAAAACGAGTTTGTTTTGACAGCATAGCAAACTAGCCAGATAGCTAGCATATTTACATAATTCACTCTGATCAGCTGATCGCCACTCTTTTCCCGATGTCAATCATCTCTCATTGGCACTAGATTGCATATAATGTGTGATGAGTGAGTGTGTCGTTGCAGAAAATAAACAGGCCTATAAATGTTGACATTTTGGTTACAGAGGAAGTCAGTATGTTTTAAATTTAGAGTTAAGAATCATTAAAGATACTTTTGTATCTTGAGCACCAGCCCCCCCGCCCCCCCACCCCAGACATACAATTGAGTGCAATCACAGTTTATTTTTTACTGTGGCAGCTTGCATTGATTTTCTACATAACATGTTTAGCCATACATGTACTGAAGCGGCGCATTCTATTATTGCTGTTGTGTGAATGATAGAGGGACGTTGCCTGAAGCTGTGGAGCCTAATTGCACAATTTGAAATATATTTTCCCAGAATGTTTGGAAGGTTAATTGGACACAATGGCCTTCAATTTCGGTTTTGAAAGAGCAGAGCGAAAGCATGCCGAATTGTATTGGTATTTTAAGAAATCTTTTGATGATTGATGTTTTCTAAGAGACAAACTGTTTCATCAGCTTTGTTATTCTGTTACAAAATGTTCACACAAGTGCTACAGAAAATAGCCAATAACACAGTTGAACAACAGAGTCCAACAACGCAGACACCAAAATCAGAGTTACAGAAGTAAACAAAGCTATATTAAAGCCCAGATCGCAGATAAGCCCTCAAATATGTTATACTGTGTGGATTTGGGTGAATAATGAATTGATGTAAGGCTATGAGGTGTTACAGGTGAGGTAGTGAGTTAGTTGTCAACACACAATCGTGGTATTTAATGGTTGGTGTTGTCTTATACTATTCTCATAACCTCATAACTCATTTACATAAGTATTCAGACCCTTTGCTATGAGACTCAAAATTGAGCTCAGGTTCATCCTGTTTCCATTGATCATCCTTGAGATGTTTCT
This sequence comes from Coregonus clupeaformis, assembly GCF_020615455.1. NCBI lineage: Eukaryota > Metazoa > Chordata > Actinopteri > Salmoniformes > Salmonidae > Coregonus > Coregonus clupeaformis. Next base: position 6,833,458 of record NC_059225.1, on the reverse strand, counting down.
ACAACTTGAGGGGAGTCCACCTGTGGTAAATTCAATTGATTGGACATGATTTGGAAAGGCACACATCTGTCTGTGTAAGGTCCCACAGTTGACAGTGCATGTCAGAGCAAAAACCAAGCCATGAGGTCGAATGAATTGTCCGTAGAGCGCTGAGACAGGATTGTGTCAAGGGACAGATCGGGAAGGGTACCAAAACATTTCTGCAGCATTGAAGGTCCCCAAGAACACAGTGGCCTCCATCATTCTTAAATGGAAGAAGTTTGGAACCACCAAGACTCTTCCTAGAGCTGGCAGCCCGGCCAAACTGAACAATCGGGTGAGAAGGGTCTTGGTCAGGGAGGTGACCAAGAACCCGATGGGCACTCTGACAGAGCTGTAGAGTTCCTCTGTGGAGATGGGAGAACCTTCCAGAAGGGCAACCATCTCTTCAGCAATCCACCAATAAGACCTTTATGGTAGAGTGGCCAAAAGGAAGCCACTCCTCAGTAAAATGCACATGACAGCCCACTTGGAGTTTGCCAAAAGGCACCTAAAGGACTCTCAGACTATGAGAAAAAAGATTCTCTGGTCTGTTGAAACCAAGATTGAACTCTTTGGCCTGAATGCCAATCGCAACATCTAGAGGAAATCTGGCAACATCCCTACGGTGAAGCATGGTGGTGGCAGCATCATGCTGTGGGGATGTTTTTCAGCGGCAGGGACTGGGAGACTAGTCAGGATCGAGGCAAAGATGAACGGAGCAAAGTACAGAGAGATCCTTGATGAAAACTTGCTCCAGAGTGCTCAGGACCTCAGACTGGGGCGAAAGTTAACCTTCCAACAGGACAACGACCCTAAGCACACAGCCAAGACAATGAAGGAGTTGCTTCAGGACAAGTCTCTGAATGTCCTTGAGTGGCCCAGCCAGAGCCTGGACTTGAAGCCGATCAAACATATCTGGAGAGACCTGAACATAGCTGTGCAGCGACGCTCCCCATCCAACCTGACAGAGCTTGAGAGGATCTGCAGAGAAGAATGCGAGAAACTCCCCAAATACTGGTATGCCAAGCTTGTATTGTCATACCCAAGAAGACTAGAAGCTGTAATCGCTGCCAAAGGTGTTTCAACAAAGTACTGAGTAAAGGGTTTGAATACTTACGTAAATGTGATATTTCCGTTTTTATTTGCAAAAAAATCTTAAAACCTGTTTTTGCTTTGTCATTTTGGGATATTGTGTGTAGATTGATTGATTAAAAAATATATATTATTTCATCCATTTTAGATTAAGGCTGTAACGTAACACGTGGAAAAAGTCAAGCGATCTGAATAGTTATATTTATATTTTTTTATTCCATTCTTTTACTTTGAGATTTGTGTATTATTGTGAATTGTTAGAAACTACTGCACTGTTGGAGCTGCGAACACAAGGAACCAGCGATAACATCTGCTAAATATGTGTATGTGACCAATAAAATAATTTGATTTGCTTGGATTCGTGTTGGGCCAAGAGTGTGCAAAGCTGTCATCAAGGCAAAGGGTGGCTTCTTTGAAGAATCTCAAATCTAAAATATATTTTGATTTGTATAACACTTTTTGGGTTACTACGTGATGCCATATGTGTTATTTCATAGTTTTGATGTCTTCACTATTATTCTACAATGTATAAAATAGTAAAAAAAAATAAGAAAAACCCTTGAATGAGTAGGTGTGTCCAAACTTTTGACTTTTGACTGGTACTGTATATCTAAAGGTCCAGCCTCAAAGCATTGATTTAGATAACTATCAATCTTTATCTTTTCCAATGCTTTTCAGAGTAGGATATGTTTTACCTTAGTAAAAAATAATATAATATTCCCGTCTGGGTTATGGTGCGCTTAGGCTGCCCTATTGCAGTGGTTCCCAAACAGGGTAGCCTCTTTTTAGAATACGAGGATGAAATACTTACACACTTGTATCTAACATATAGGGGCAGCATTCCTGAACAGTCCCACTACAAGTCAGAATGTTAAACAAACTTCATTTCAATTTACTTTACCTGTTGTCCACCAATTCTGTCCCTATGTCCGAGGTCATCTGATTCAAAATATCCACAGGGAAGTGTTATCAACCCGACCTTCAGTACGCTGGTGATATTACATATTTTATACAGTATTAGTTCATGTTTGAAATATTGAGCGCTGCATAGGATGTTGGAGGATGAGGACATTCCATGTATTTATTTCTGTCACTGGTGGGTGCCAGAAGGTATGCGTGCCAAGATAGCTGGGGGGCCACTGGTGCTAATCTTAGAAGGAGTATGTGATGGAATATACTGACTAGGGTGCAACACGATACCATATAGGGTGATGCTATTGTAGGTGAGGAGTGACACTCAATAATGGTTGGGAACTGTTGGATGGAATTAGCTTGCAAAACAGTATATAAACTGAGATATTTTGTATGCCTTTATTTTCAAATGACAATAGGCTACTCACGTACCGCTTGTCATGTGAATCCGGTACTGTAATATTAAATACTTTGTACCAACTCCCCATCTAAGTGTTTAACTATTATCTTGCATCCTGAATTACTTGATACTGGAGAAACTCTTCACAACAGCTGGTCTGTATATTGTTTGTATTTCCGGTTTTTATTTTCCATAGTGATGCAATTTGAACGTGACTAACACTTGTACAACACGGCCGAGCCTAACTGAACAACAAACACTTCCAGCTGATTGTGAGGTAACGTGCTTCATTCGACTACATTCAGTTACATTCAGCTTTTGTTTACATGTTGTGCATCACATGCAATGTGTCAACAGATTGAAAAAACAAGCGACAGAATCTACCGCCGCCGCAGAAAGTAGGGTAAACAACCCTTTCCTGTGGATACCCTATCTCCACCTCCTACCGCCAAAAGGACCAACTTTACAATCGGTAAAGTAAGTGTAAATATCATTTTATTCAACATTCTGCCTTTTTTTACAGCGACTTCTTTCAGACTGATATCCATGGAGTAACCATTGTAGCATTCTGATGTTTAGGCAACAACCAGGGGTACTAGGACCCCTGGGGGTACTTGAGAAGACTCATGAGACCATAGGCCTACTGGTAAAATGCACATGAGGGGGTACTTCAGGGGTACTCCGGACAGAGCAACATTCAGTTGGTGGTACAGTCACTGATAAAGGTTGGGAACCACTACCCTAATACTTCCCTGCTTTTGTACCTGTTGACAGTTTTTGTGCATGGCTCAAATCAAATACACATTTCAGGCTTTGTATTTTGCCCTGTAATGTAGTGTTGCTTTCAGTATCATAATTGCTCCTTATTCTTCCCCCCCAGAAAGGCCTCTGATTATGAGAGGGAGAGGGAGCCAACCGCCCATCCCCCTGCTAACCAGACTGGGTCCACCATCCCCCTGCTAACCAGACTGGGTTCACCATCCCCCAGTGACCAGACTGGGTTCACCATCCCCCTGCTAACCAGTCTGGGTCCACCATCCCCCTGCTAACCAGACTGGGTTCACCATCCCCCTGCTAACCAGTCTGGGTCCACCATCCCCCTGCTAACCAGACTGGGTTCACCATCCCCCAGTGACCAGACTGGGTCCACCATCCCCCTGCTAACCAGACTGGGTCCACCATCCCCCTGCTAACCAGACTGGGTCCACCATCCCCCTGCTAACCAGACTGGGTTCACCATCCCCCTGCTAACCAGACTGGGTTCACCATCCCCCTGCTAACCAGACTGGGTCCACCATCCCCCTACTAACCAGACTGGGTCCACCATCCCCCTACTAACCAGACTGGGTTCACCATCCCCCTGCTAACCAGACTGGGTTCACCATCCCCCTACTAACCAGACTGGGTCCACCATCCCCCTGCTAACCAGACTGGGTTCACCATCCCCCTGCTAACCAGACTGGGTCCACCATCCCCCTACTAACCAGACTGGGTCCACCATCCCCCTGCTAACCAGACTGGGTCCACCATCCCCCTACTAACCAGACTGGGTCCACCATCCCCCTACTAACCAGACTGGGTTCACCATCCCCCTACTAACCAGACTGGGTCCACCATCCCCCTGCTAACCAGACTGGGTCCACCATCCCCCTGCTAACCAGTCTGGGTTCACCATCCCCCTACTAACCAGACTGGGTTCACCCTTCCCCTACTAACCAGACTGGGTTCACCCTCCCCCTGCTAACCAGACTGGGTCCACCATCCCCCTGCTAACCAGACTGGGTTCACCATCCCCCCAGTGACCAGACTGGGTCCACCATCCCCCTGCTAACCAGACTGGGTCCACCATCCCCCTGCTAACCAGACTGGGTCCACCATCCCCCTGCTAACCAGACTGGGTCCACCATCCCCCTACTAACCAGACTGGGTTCACCATCCCCCCAGTGACCAGACTGGGTTCACCATCCCCCCAGTGACCAGACTGGGTTCACCATCCCCCTGCTAACCAGACTGGGTCCACCATCCCCCCAGTGACCAGACTAGGTCCACCATCCCCCTGCTAACCAGACTGGGTTCACCATCCCCCTGCTAACCAGACTGGGTCCACCATCCCCCCTGCTAACCAGACTGGGTTCACCATCCCCCAGTGACCAGACTGGGTTCACCATCCCCCTGCTAACCAGACTGGGTTCACCATCCCCCAGTGACCAGACTGGGTTCACCATCCCCCCAGTGACCAGACTGGGTTCACCATCCCCCTGCTAACCAGACTGGGTTCACCATCCCCCCAGTGACCAGACTGGGTTCACCATCCCCCAGTGACCAGACTGGGTTCACCATCCCCCCTGCTAACCAGACTGGGTTCACCATCCCCCAGTGACCAGACTGGGTTCACCATCCCCCCAGTGACCAGACTGGGTTCACCATCCCCCCAGTGACCAGACTGGGTTCACCATCCCCCCAGTGACCAGACTGGGTTCACCATCCCCCAGTGACCAGACTGGGTTCACCATCCCCCTGCTAACCAGACTGGGTCCACCATCCCCCTGCTAACCAGACTGGGTTCACCATCCCCCTGCTAACCAGACTGGGTTCACCATCCCCCAGTGACCAGACTGGGTTCACCATCCCCCTGCTAACCAGACTGGGTTCACCATCCCCCTACTAACCAGACTGGGTTCACCATCCCCCTGCTAACCAGACTGGGTTCACCATCCCCCCAGTGACCAGACTGGGTTCACCACCCCCCTGCTAACCAGACTGGGTTCACCACCCCCCCTGCTAACCAGACTGGGTTCACCACCCCCCTGCTAACCAGACTGGGTCCACCATCCCCCTGCTAACCAGACTGGGTTCACCATCCCCCTGCTAACCAGACTGGGTTCACCCTCCCCCTGCTAACCAGACTGGGTCCACCATCCCCCCAGTGACCAGACTGGGTTCACCACCCCCCTGCTAACCAGACTGGGTTCACCATCCCCCTGCTAACCAGACTGGGTCCACCATCCCCCTGCTAACCAGACTGGGTCCACCATCCCCCCAGTGACCAGACTGGGTCCACCATCCCCCTGCTAACCAGACTGGGTTCACCATCCCCCCAGTTACCAGACTGGGTTCACCACCCCCCTGCTAACCAGATTGGGTTCACCATCCCCCTGCTAACCAGACTGGGTTCACCATCCCCCCAGTGACCAGACTGGGTTCACCATCCCCCTGCTAACCAGACTGGGTCCACCATCCCCCTGCTAACCAGACTGGGTTCACCATCCCCCCAGTGACCAGACTGGGTCCACCATCCCCCTGCTAACCAGACTGGGTCCACCATCCCCCTGCTAACCAGACTGGGTCCACCATCCCCCTGCTAACCAGACTGGGTTCACCATCCCCCTTCTAACTAGACTGGGTCCACCATCCCCCTGCTAACCAGACTGGGTCCACCATCCCCCTGCTAACCAGACTGGGTCCACCATCCCCCTGCTAACCAGACTGGGTCCACCATCCCCCTGCTAACCAGTCTGGGTTCACCATCCCCCCAGTGACCAGACTGGATCCACCATCCCCCCGGTAACCAGACTGGGTCCACCATCCCCCTGGTTACCATACGTGAACCCACGTGGTCCTCTGTAGCTCAGCTGGTAGAGCACGGCGCTTGTAACGCCAAGGTAGTGGGTTAGATCCCCGGGACCACCCATACACAAAAATGTATGCACACATGACTATAAGTCGCTTTGGATAAAAGCGTCTGCTAAATGGCATATATTAGGTCCACCATCCCCCTGCTGTCAGAAGTGTGAGTGCACCTCTGCTTGGCTCAAATCAAATACACATTTCAATATGTCCCCAGGACACTGTTATATTGTGTATTGTTGAAAACATTGCTCTTTCTCTCTCTCTCGGCAGATTTCTGACCACTTTAGTTTGTAGTGTGTGTTTCTGTGAAGACGTGTGCCTTTTTGTGACTATTGTACGTTTGGATATGTTTTGGGCCACTTGGATAGGTTGCCTGGACCGCTCTGACAACACTCACAAAAGCCCTTGTAAAGTTTCTTTTTTATTTTCTATCAGCTGTTGTTAACATGTAACTGGAGGGATGTGAAGTGTCAAAAGCTCTATTCCCCAAGAAGTGCCTTCTTTTTCATGTGATGTGAAACATTACTTTGAAAGTGAAATAAAAAAAAAAGGTTATCATTTCTGCACCTTACCGTGTGGCTTGTGTAATTCCTAGCTATGATCTGATCATTTCTATACAAATCACAAGGATGATACCATCCATATTACCATTCCTGAGTTATAATCTTTTTGCCTGTCAGCTGAAGAGGCTCTAGCTAACAAAACTACTAACATTAGCCAGCTAGGTTGATGCAATCATGCAGCCAGCAGCTAACATTAATCATTTAAAATGTGTTTGGCTAAAGGATAAAGAAGATGAAACAATCTGCTGCTGCTGAAGTTCCTGAAAAGCCAGTTTGTTAGTCTAGTAATGTTGGCATATTACTTTATTTTATTTCACAAATATGGGTACCGCAAATTTAATTGTCTTATAAGCAAGAAAACTACAAATTCTGCCACAGAGCAGTCTACACAGACAATATGAACACATTTGTCCAACCATAACAGATGGATGGTTAATGCAGAAAGAGATATTTTATGGATTGTAGCACCACCACAAGATTCACAATTACAGAGACAGGCAGCCATGATTGCGTCATCCTTTTTCGAATAGCTAGTGCATAGTGACACCTACTGATATGAACTCATAATGCAGGTTTGGTTAGAATAGAGTGCAATAGAATTAATGACGTTCAATAAAATCTACTTCATGAAAAGGGGGATATTATTTTCAATGAAAATGTTGTAAGTAGTTGATTTAATGATTGCATATATGGATTCTACAGGCAATCAGTTCCTACAGTGAGCGTCAGGGAACCAACCTCTGGATGGCCAGATTGAGACCAGGACAACAACACACACACTGGTTTTATGAATTACACTCACACAAAAAAAAACATTGTTAAAAAGTCTACTGTCTTGTTAAATGTAACCCTGCCTTGTTACAAAGTCTACTGTCTATAGCAGGGGTGTCAAACTCATTTTAGCTCAGGGGCCACATGGAGGAAAATCTATTCCCAAGTGGGCCGGACCGGAAAAATCATGGTATATTTAACTTAAAAACAACAACTTCAGATTGTTTTCTTTGTTTTAATACGATCAACATACAACATAAAGCTGGAGCCTGAGGACAGTGTGTCCAAAATAGTACAAGCACAACATCACTATTAATCATAAAACACGTCAAGTTTATTTGAAAGTTCTGAGGACAAAGAACACACAAACACACAATGCCTCAGTGATTCACAGAAGTATATCACAGATCACAGAACTATATCAGGGTGTCATTTCTCAGGCAGAAATGTAGATAAAAATAATGAAATCCTGTTCCCCAAACAAGTGCAAGAACCACAGAGTCAAGAATAGGTTAAATATACAAATAAAATAAAATCAATTAAAAACAATAGCACATCAACATAAAAACATATAAACATAAATCTGAAAGCGTTGCTCAAACTCCCGTAACAGTCCAGTTATTTTATCTTTGAACCGCTTCATGTCTGCCACATGTTGGGTCGCGCACACATTTTTCAGACAGGGGAAGTGAGCTGCATCACCACCGCAAGTTGCGTCTCCCACAATGACAGCTTCAACTTGAAAGAACGTATGCTGTCATAATACTGCGTGACAACTTTGTTGCGCCCTTGCAGCTGTTTGTTCAAGTTATTCAGGTGCTCTGTAACATCCACCATAAATGCAAGGTCCGGCATCCATTCTGCGGAATGAAATTCTAACACTGGTTTGCCCTTTTCTTCCATGAACTGTTCAATTTCTTCTCGTAAATCAAAGAAACGCCTCAGCACAGCACCTTGGCTTAACCATCTTACCTCAGTGTGGTATGGCAGGCCATAGATGTGGTCTTTCTCTCTGAGAAGGCTGTCAAACTGACGGTGATTCAGGCTTCTGGATCGGATGAAATTAACAGTTTGGATGACCACCTTCATGACGTTATCCATCTTTAATGACTTGCAACACAAAGCCTCCTGGTGCAAAATACAGTGAAAAGTAAAAAAATCACGTCCTCCATTTGCAGATTGCACTTTCTCTCGGAACTTTGTCACAACGCCTGCTTTTTTCCCGATCATTGAGGGCGCACCATCTGTAGCCAGGCTGACAGCGCGGGACCAGTCCACTCCGACCCTGTCCAGCGCGCCCGACCAGTGCGGTAAAAAATATCAGCTGCTGTCGTTGTATCTGTCACCGGCACCAACTCCACGAACTCCCCGGTGACGGTCAATGTGTCATCAACTCCGCGGATGAAAAAATGGCCAGTTGTGCAACATCTGTAATGTCCGTGCTTTCATCAATTGCAACCGAAAACGCAATAAATGACTTTACTTTTTGCTTCAACTGGCTGTCCAAATCCACTGAAAGATCGGAAATCCTGTCTGCAACTGTGTTTCTTGTCAGGCTGATATTTGCAAAAGCCTGCCGCTTTTCAGGGCACACAATCTCCGCTGCCTTCATCATGCATGTTTTTACAAATTCACCCTCACTAAATGGTTTTGAAGCCACTGCGATTTCATTAGCAATGAGGTAGCTAGCTTTCACTGCAGCGTCACTGATGTCTCGGCTGTGAGTAAACACAGACTGCTGTTTCTTCAGACCCGCCAACAGTTCATTCACCTTCTCTCATCTCCGCTGTCCTTGAAAGTTGTCATATTTGTTGGCATGAAGACTCACATAGTGGCGACGAAGGTTATATTCTTTCAGCACTGCAACATGCTCTGAACACACCAAACATACAGCTTTCCCATTCAATTCCGTGATTAAATAGGGTGACCATTTTTCTTGGAACACTCTGCACTCTGCGTCCACTTTTCTCTTTTTTGACAGAGACATATTGGGGCAATGAGGGTGCCAAAGCACATAATGTTAAAAGTAGAAGCCGTAATAAATATCGCGGGCAAAACAAAGTAGCTCATTGGCTGCACGTGCTTGACCTACTTGCTCTGCCCCGGTATAAACAATTGCTATTGCGCCATCCAGTGGACGCAATTGGAACAGCAATTTATTTTATTGAAAATTGCAGCGCATTTTTATACTTAAAAAAAACAAAAAACAAAATATATACAGTGGGGAAAAAAAGTATTTAGTCAGCCACCAATTGTGCAAGTTCTCCCACTTAAAAAGATGAGAGAGGCCTGTAATTTTCATCATAGGTACATGTCAACTATGACAGACTAATTGAGGAAAAAAAATCCAGAAAATCACATTGTAGGATTTTTAATGAATTTATTTGCAAATTATGGTGGAAAATAAGTATTTGGTCACCTACAAACAAGCAAGATTTCTGGCTCTCACAGACCTGTAACTTCTTCTTTAAGAGGCTCCTCTGTCCTCCACTCGTTACCTGTATTAATGGCACCTGTTTGAACTTGTTATCAGTATAAAAGACACCTGTCCACAACCTCAAACAGTCACACTCCAAACTCCACTATGGCCAAGACCAAAGAGCTGTCAAAGGACACCAGAAACAAAATTGTAGACCTGCACCAGGCTGGGAAGACTGAATCTGCAATAGGTAAGCAGCTTGGTTTGAAGAAATCAACTGTGGGAGCAATTATTAGGAAATGGAAGACATAAAAGACCACTGATAATCTCCCTCGATCTGGGGCTCCACGCAAGATCTCACCCCGTGGGGTCAAAATGATCACACGAACGGTGAGCAAAAATCCCAGAACTACACAGGGGGACCTAGTGAATGACCTGCAGAGAACTGGGACCAAAGTAACAAAGCCTACCATCAGTAACACACTACGCCGCCAGGGACTCAAATCCTGCAGTGCGAGACGTGTCCCCCTGCTTAAGCCAGTACATGTCCAGGCCCGTCTGAAGTTTGCTAGAGTGCATTTGGATGATCCAGAAGAGGATTGGGAGAATGTCATATGGTCAGATGAAACTTTTTGGTAAAAACTCAACTCGTCGTGTTTGGAGGACAAAGAATGCTGAGTTGCATCCAAAGAACACCATACCTACTGTGAAGCATGGGGGTGTAAACATCATGCTTTGGGGCTGTTTTTCTGCAAAGGGACCAGGACGACTGATCCGTGTAAAGGAAAGAATGAATGGGGCCATGTATCGTGAGATTTTGAGTGAAAACCTCCTTCCATCAGCAAGGGCATTGAAGATGAAACGTGGCTGGGTCTTTCAGCATGACAATGATCCCAAACAAACCGCCCGGTCAACGAAGGAGTGGCTTCGTAAGAAGCATTTCAAGGTCCTGGAGTGGCCTAGCCAGTCTCCAGATCTCAACCCCATAGAAAATCTTTGGAGGGAGTTGAAAGTCCGTGTTGCCCAGCGACAGCCCCAAAACATCACTGCTCTAGAGGAGATCTGCATGGAGGAATGGGCCAAAATACCAGCAACAGTGTGTGAAAACCTTGTGAAGACTTACAGAAAATGTTTGACCTGTGTCATTGCCAACAAAGGGTATATAACAAAGTATTGAGAAACTTTTGTTATTGACCAAATACTTATTTTCCACCATAATTTGCAAATAAATTCATTAAAAATCCTACAATGTGATTTTCTGGAGAAAAAAAATCTCATTTTGTCTGTCATAGTTGACGTGTACCTATGATGAAAATTACAGGCCTCTCTCATCTTTTTAAATGGGAGAACTTGCACAATTGGTGGCTGACTAAATACTTTTTTGCCCCACTGTATATATATATATATATATTTTTTTTTATAATCATCTCGCGGGCCGGATTAAACCCGTTTGCGGGCCTGATCCTGCCCGCGGGCCGTACGTTTGACACCCCTGGTCTATAGTATTAAATGTAACCCTACCTTGTTACAAAGTCTACTGTCTACAGTGTTAAATGTAACCCTACCTTACATAAAGCTTACAGAATGAATAATTGCAGAAGATCACTGTAATCAGATGAACAACGAAAAGGTTTTATGACATAAAATTTAAATGCTTTTCTACATTGAAAACTTGTTTTTCAAAATACACTGCTTAGCATTGTGTGTGTATAGAGTGAAATTCATACTTAAAGACATTGTAATCATTGTTTGCATAACGCTCAGCTCTGCTATAATAGTTCACTAAACTACAGAGTTTGTTTTCCATTGAAGTTGTTCTCTCTGGCTCTTTTGATATCAGATTCAGAACGAATAATAACAAGGTTAGTGGTAGTTTGAAAGGGTTTGATCCACCTTAGGCTATGAGTACACAGATGAAAAGGGAAGCTATCTATCTATAATAATATTTTGTCAGCCTACGAATAGGACCCAGAGTTTTACCTGACCAGGTCATGAGATCAGGAAAAACTCCAGGCTCCAGAAAGGACACGTATGAATTTTGCCACACCACTTTTGAACCTCTGGCGTATCATTTTGGCTTTGGTTAAATGTTCTTATTGTCTCTTCTGTGCAAAGCCCAATAGAGATTTTATTTTGGGGCTGACAGATTTTCATGCATAATTATACCCTCACAGTCACCCTGCTGTATTATAGTTCTATATTGATCCATCATTGTGTCTCCCACTGACTCCAGACGAATCTGTCATGCCCAGACTTCCTCGTACGCAGTCAGACCCGAGTTGCCACTTCTTGTCAAGGCTGAAGTTTAATGAAGCAGTTATTTCATAAGGGGATTTTATGGACTTGAGCGGTAATGACTAATGTTTAATGACATTTACATTGTGTGCTGCACTACTTGAGGAATCTGTCACGGTAGCTAAGCAGGAACATGTTAAATCCCATCAACTCATTTCCGTTTCGTACAGAGATGGGTGATGGTTTTCCCCATCCCTATTTGATTGATTAAGCTACAGTATAAGGTATTTGTTGATGAAGAGGGGTTTCTCCCCTTAAAAGTAAAGGCTTATCTAATAAGGCAAAGTTGAGAAAATACATGGCATCACTGAAGTTGATGAGAATTAGGATCAAGATTAGGATCCTTGTGATATATGAGAACACATGAGAAAATCTAAATCAAGAAAATTGTAAAACTAAACTACATCAAACATAGAACATTTCAAAGTACGATTTCTTAAAAAATTGATCTGACTCAACACCTTGGATATAGGCCGGACTGTTATTTTCTTTGACATAGAACTGACATGTTATGGATGTTAATCTAAGATAGATACAGTGAGGGAAAAAAGTATTTGATCCCCTGCTGATTTTGTACGTTTGCCGACTGACAAAGACATGATCAGTCTATAATTTTAATGGTAGGTTTATTTGAACAGTGAGAGACAGAATAACAACAAAAAAATCCAGAAAAACGCATGTCAAAAATGTTATAAATTGATTTGCATTTTAATAAGGGAAATACGTATTTGACCCCCTCTCAATCAGAAAGATTTCTGGCTGCCAGGTGTCTTTAAAACAGGTAACGAGCTGAGATTAGGAGCACACTCTTAAAGGGAGTGCTCCTAATCTCAGCTTGTCCACAGAAGCAATCAATCAATCAGATTCCAAACTCTCCACCATGGCCAAGACCAAAGAGCTCTCCAAGGATGTCAGGGACAAGATTGTAGACCTACACAAGGCTGGAATGGGCTACAAGACCATCGCCAAGCAGCTTGGTGAGAAGGTGACAACAGTTGGTGCGATTATTCGCAAATGGAAGAAACACAAAATAACTGTCAATCTCCCTCGGCCTGGGGCTCCATACAAGATCTCACCTCGTGGAGTTGCAATGATCATGAGAACGGTGAGGAATCAGCCCAGAACTACACGGGAGGATCTTGTCAATGATCTCAAGGCAGCTGGGACCATAGTCACCAAGAAAACAATTGGTAACACACTACGCCGTGAAGGACTGAAATCCTGCAGCGCCTGCAAGGTCCCCATGCTCAAGAAAGCGCATATACAGGACCGTCTGAAGTTTGCCAATGAACATCTGAATGATTCAGAGGAGAACTGGGTGAAAGTGTTGTGGTCAGATGAGACCAACATCGAGCTCTTTAGCATCAACTCAACTCGCTGTGTTTGGAGGAGGAGGAATGCTGCCTATGACCCCAAGAACACCATCCACACCGTCAAACATGGAGGTGGAAACATTATGCTTTGGGGGTGTTTTTCTGCTAAGGGGACAGGACAACTTCACCGCATCAAAGGGACGATGGACGGGGCCATGTACCGTCAAATCTTGGGTGAGAACCTCCTTCCCTCAGCCAGGGCATTGAAAATGGGTCATGGATGGGTATTCCAGCATGACAATGACCCAAAACACACGGCCAAGGCAACAAAGGAGTGGCTCAAGAAGAAGCACATTAAGGTCCTGGAGTGGCCTAGCCAGTCTCCAGACCTTAATCCAATAGAAAATCTGTGGAGGGAACTGAAGGTTCGAGTTGCCAAACGTCAGCCTCGAAACCTTAATGACTTGGAGAAGATCTGCAAAGAAGAGTGGGACAAAATCCCTCCTGAGATGTGTTCAAACCTGGTGGCCAACTACAAGAAATGTCTGACCTCTGTGATTGCCAACAAGGGTTTTGCCACCAAGTACTAAGTCACGTTTTGCAGAGGGGTCAAATACTTATTTCCCTCATTAAAATGTAAATACATTTGTAACATTTTTGACATGCGTTTTTCTGGATTTTTTTGTTGATATTCTGTCTCTCACCTGTTCAAATAAACCTACCATTAAAATTATAGACTGATCATTTCTTTTTCAGTGGGCAAACGTACAAAATCAGCAGGGGATCAACTACTTTTTTCCCTCACTGTATATAACAAGACATCCATTGCATAATATTTTGGAATGTTTTGAAATGTCTGTAGTAGGTTTCGTCAACACCCTGTTGTGCAAGAGACATTTAAAAGGATATACAGAGAGGAGCTGAGAATTCGGGTTCTCCCTCTGTCTGCTAAGCTGTAGGGAAAATGTAAGCAATTAATTCCGATCAGACAGTCACTGGAGGAAAAGGGAATAAAATCAGATTCCCAGCAGTGCTGTGGGTATGGAAGGGAACACAGGGGATGGAGATCACAAGTGCCCATGAAGCCCTGAACAGGCTGCAGGAAAACTTTCCAGTTGAAAGACGCCAAATGCCCTGAGGAGAGGAAGAAACAGAAAAAAAGTGATAAAGTACTTACAGTGATGCCTAAAACCAGCTTATGGTAAATTGAGACAATATTCTTTCCCCCTCCCCCCAATACAATCTAGACTCTAATGTACTTAAGTAACTGTTCTTCTCTTATGCACACATGACTGTAAGTCGATTTGGATAAAAGCGTCTGCTAAATGGCATCTATTATATTATTATTATTATTATTCTCTAGGAAGTAGACATGGAATTAGCCGATGCCGATGAGATACATGGACACTGAAAATACAATATAAAAGAGGAAATATAGCACGTATGTCAATAATTGTTCTATGGATATGTGTGTGTGTGGGGGGGCGAGAGGGTGTGAGTGGGGGTATGTGTGAGTATGTGTCTATGCATATGGATGGGATAGTGAAGGAGGATGAATATTAATATGTGTGTAGGAGGGAGGGAGAGAATGGGTGTGCGGAGGCACAGGGTATATATTGTGTGTGAATGAAGGAGTAGGGATGAGTAAGTAGATGTATAGGGGGGTGTCTGAGAAGAAGGGAGGGGGAAGAAGATGGGAGGTTGGGATTAACTTGGCTTGGGTGGGTAAGGATGGGAGGGTGGGACAAGCTTGGCTTGTGTGGGCAAGGGTGAGCAAAGATGGGAGGTGGGGATAAGCTTGGCTTGGGTGGAGTAAAGGGGGAAGAACTGGGAGAGGGGGGTGGAGAGGGATGATTTGGTTTGGGAGAGAGAGAAGGAAGGACTTAATTATACTACAATGTTTTTTATTTATGTTTTATGTTGTGCCTCCACTCATCCCATTTCAGTCTCTCGGAGGACCCACTCTCCCCAAGTAGACCTCCACCAGCCACTATACTTAAATTGAAATCATAAGGTAATACAAACTAACCACAGTACTTAAGTGGCAGTCTTTCTTCAAATGTATGTATAATGACATAATCCACCATTTTTGTTTTTTTGGGGTACTGTTGTGTAAAACTCGATCCAAAGATTAGGCAGAGACTCATTTACAATTATAATAGTGAATCTTTAATACAAACAAGCAGCTGCAAGGTCGATCCCCCTCTGATCTCAGTCAGGGAAGGAGCTTGAAGAGCAAATGGTTCCATGTCCCTCATATAGTGGGAGGTGACAATACAATCCAGTTGTTACACAACAGTTATTTATACAAGCAACAGGATATGAAACGCATAACATCACAGTCCAACACAGAACAGAGCGTAAACCTTGAGAAGTTACAACAGCTCACCCCCCGATTCTGCCACCACAATTCCCCCTCTGTTGCCATGGAAACCATAAGCAATCACCACACATGATATATCTGAGCTGTTGTCAGACAGAACTTAAAACCTTCTCTGTTTCTGGGAAGTTGGAATTTTACACAGAAAAGGGGTGCTCTGAATGGAACTCCTGAAAGGTCACCTAATAACAATGATCTGGGGGAATGGAGGTTCACCGGGATTCAGAGGGATTGGTGTCATTTCCAATAGGGAAGTCTGGATCTCCAATGAAGGGAGAGACAGTGGCGAGCGCTTCTGTTGTCATGACCATCTGGCGGGGAGGAGATGCTGCTGTTTCACACAATCTCCTCACCAAGATGGTCAGGCATGAGAACAGACAGAACATTCCTGACCCACCACTGCACAGGTGCCTCCCTTAGATGACAAGGAGAACATCCAAAGCCAATCTATTCTGTAAGACCACAGTACGCATAGCCACAATTTCAGCAGTTAATTATTCAGTAGCGTCAGCAGTAGCGTTAACTTATTCTTTCTACCTCACCGGCTAGTTCTCTAATGGAATCAAGCACGGCCATAATTGGGAATTGAGGCAGAGAAGAAAACTTTTGCAGGGTCGGCTACAATGGTCCTCCTATACAAGTGGGAGAAAGGCTGATTTGGGGGGGCACTGGGGGTAGCACAGACAGCCGTAAGAACATAGGCAGCCTAGCATGATCCTGACCAGTTATTCCCAATGACATGTGAGGGTGGAATGTTCCATTTCTCAACAGAAAGGGCAGGGTTAGGTTATTGTAGACAGAAAGGTTATACTTACAATGACTTTCCCCCAACTGGAGACCGGTTCCATTTGCACAAATAACACAAATAACCTTACCCTGCCCTTACTGTTGAGAAATGGAACATTCCACCCTCACATGTCACTGGGAATACGTTATCAATTTAAATTTTCACAAATAACCTGGGGGAGAGTAGGCCAGGGTGATGGGTTGCTTGGGCAGAGAGGTGGGATTATTAAAATACAATCTTCTCAGATAAAACACATTATCATCCACCCAAATCAAGATCTCAGTCTAAGGTTACCTGCTTTGGTCCACATCAATATTTCATAAGCATTAAGGGGTATAACTTGCAATGGCATAGTCTCTGCACTGTGAGTGCCCCTACTGGGTTGTAGGAGTAGCAGTGGTGACATCTTCTTCCGGCTCTGCTACTTGCTTACAGTGGGATGCGTGGACAACAGGTGTCTTTCCGAAATCACTTTACCGCCGTTGGGGGTGCTGAGGGCAATCTGATGCGGTCCCCTTACACACGAGGGTTTTAAAAAAGGTTCTTTACCTCTGTCGTGCCCTCTGACCATTACCCAATCTCAGGGCTGGAGAACGGGATAGGGACGGTTGTCTGGGGTAGTTTGGGCAGCAGAGACCTGTGAGTGAACAGCTCGAATACAGTTAGTCAGAGCTGTACGGTACTTCACTGTGTCATCTGACAGATGCAGATCTGGGACCTGGGGGGTCCTCATGGTACGGGCCATCAGTACCTCATGTGGACTGACAACTGCTTTTCCTGACTGGGGTGGAACGCATTGAAAACCAGGCTATGGGCATCGCATCCACCCAGGTGAGTCCTGTTTGAGCACATATTTTTTTGCCAGTTTATTTTTCAGAACGCCACTGTAGCGTTCTACAAGTCCAGAACTTTTCCGGGTGAAACGGTACATGCACATTTCTCTTAACTTGCATCATGTCACACAGTTTCTTTCATTATCTTCGGGGTGAAATGTGTCCCTCTATCTTTTATCATAACCGTATCGTGGAACAATATCATCTAACAGGCATTTAGCCACAATCTTTGCTACCTCATTAGATGTGGGGAAGGCTTCAATCCATTTGGAGTAGCTTTCAACCATTACCAACATTTTACAGGCAGGCAAAATCAATTTGCATATCTACAAAAGGCCCTCAGGGGATTGGTAGGCTCAGTGGCAGTCAGTGCCGTTTCAGATAAGGGAGGACGATTTTCTTTTATGGCCTCATTTCTATTACAGCATATTGGATGACTGTCATTCATATTCCCATTCACCCAGTTAAATGTAACAGCGATAGGTTTAGGCTACTACATTTTCCCAATGCCCATCATGAGGTTGCTACAACCTAGCCTACGAATGAAAGTTTACAACGTAGGTGCACACAGGTGACATTCAATACCGCCTTGCACACTCTTGCCTGCATCTAGCTGATAGTGGGTGTAATCATTAGTCAAACAGTTGATAACGAGAATATCTATTAGACAAATTCAGGTATGTTTATCCCGTTTTGTTTTCCGTTTGCTTCTGTTTAAGAAACATTTTTCAACAGAGTCAGTAGAATGAATACACCACTGAACACAGTTCACAGTTTCATAGCAGCCGCTTTTTATTTTACCTTTATTGAACTAGGCAAGTCAGTTAAGAACAAATTCTTATTTACAATGACGGCCTACCCCGGACGACGCTGGGCCAATTGTGCGCCGCCCCACGGGGGGCCAGTATGAAAAAAATTATTTAAAAAAATAATGTATGCACTCACTGAACTGTAAGTCTCTCTGGATAAGAGTGTCTGCTAAATTACAAAAAAAATTTTTTTTTAACTACTCACCATATTTTATGCACTGCAGTGCTAGCTTGCTGTAGCTTATGCTTTCAGTACTAGATTCATTCTCTGATCCTTTGATTTGATGGACAAGATGTTAGTTCATACTGCAAGAGCTCTGATAGGTTGGAGGACGTCCTCCGGAATTTGTCATAATTACTGTGTAAGTCTATGGAAGGGGGTGAGAACCATGAGCCTCCTAGGTTTTGTATTGAAGTCAATGTACCAAGAGGAGGGCAGAAGCTAGCTGTCCTCCGGCTACACCGTGATTCATGCATCCAAAAAAAACAACAACACTGCCGGTTAAATAAAAATAAACGAATCAGAATAACAAATCAAATTTGAATTGCAACCCTTGATAACTCCATAAGGAACTAATTTTATCCCATAAGGGAATTCAAGGAATAGTCAAATAGACTAGAGACAGGTTTCCCTCACACCACTCATATACTGTTGTATAAGCTCCTTTCCCTTTGTGCCTTCTTCACAGTTCAGAGGCAGTGGTCTGTCTCTTTCCTCCTCGCCCGTCCCAATCACAACTATTGATCAATTATAAAGGGTAAACATTTTGTTTTGTTTTGTTAGGGATATAAATACAAATCTGGTGAGATTTGTATTAACAACAATACACTTCTTCATACTTATCAGCGTTTGTATATTTTATTTAAATTTCAACCAATGTCACTGATCTTTCTAGCAAGGGTGATCAGACCTCACCAGAAAGTCAGAAAATAGGTCATTCAACACCATTAAGTGAGTCTGTTCTTCCCCCGGTCTTTCCCTGTACTTCAGACTCATTATTTAAAGACATTTCAAAAATATATTTCTATACCAGGTTTACATTGGGTTTTTCAGTACATTTCTCATCAGGAGAACTTAGATGTGTTCAACCAAAATTCGGACATAAGATACTTCAGTAAATGTCATTTGTGTGCATCCTTTCTAACCGTGAAGAACCTACTAAAACCCAAATAGAAAAACCACACACAATAAATCAGACACGGAATAAACGCCATTACAAATATTCATAACAGTTGGCCTGCGTGTGTATTCTGGTGTGGTAAAACGTAGGGCAAAAACAAAACAAATGGCCTGGCTCCCTTAACAGCCGGATCCGGGGACCTTTATACTTCGCAATACTACAGAATTTCACCATCTGCTCTCCCAGGGCACCAGCCGCAGGAAGCCTTTCACAGGAAGAGATACAGAATCATTGTTAAACTTAACAGAAAACTCAGTAGTGGACATTCCATCAGTCCTGGAAGATACAATCAACATGTAGTCAGTAGTACCAAATATTGCATTTTTAGGACTGATTAAGATGTAGCATAGTGAAAACTATGCCTATGTACCTCCCTCTCTTTTTCAATTGAGCTTTACTGCATTTTGGGCAGGAAGCCTTGATAAAACCATGCATATAGATAATCATACTGGAGACACATCACGAGGTGATACAGGGGCCCATGAAGCGAAATAGACACCTTCTAAAGTAAAAAATCCCAGAGCTCCTCGCACTTGTAATCTTATCGTCTAGACCTGTTGCACGTATGGCTTGTTGTTCTGTACTTTATGTCCCTGGGACTAGTCAACTAGTCCAAATATGAAACCTGTTGTTTAACAAATCTGCTAGGGCCTTCAAAAAGTTGGGCTGGCTTATGAGCTCTTGTTTCCCCACAGCCCTGGTGCTAAAACATGCATTTGGATCTACTCAGTTCTATTTTGGACAGTGACATTACCTTATTAATTAAATCACTGGTGTTTTTCAACCTCAATCGAATTGAGAAATAATTGGATATTCTATTATGCATATTATTATTGTTTTTACATTTTTAGTAGACGCTCTTATCCAGAGCGACTTACATACTGTCCCACCCGTGGGAATCGAACCCACAACCCTGCCGTTGCAAGGCGTCCACGCTCTACCAACTGAGCTACATACCTCTGTTCCAAACTTTCCCACCGTGTCTCTTATAGCCTGTTTGAGTTTTCAGTTTTGAGTTTTAAGTACCTTTCACTTTCACTAGCAGCTATCTATTGGTCCACAGGAATCCATAGATATCTTTAAGCCAAACAACAGATGGCGGCCTCAGATTTAACATCAGTCCCAAGGCTCAACCCCTCTGTTCTCTGGCGTGTAATAACACCAAACAATTGCAACCAAATGCTTTTCACACATGTATTCGTCATGTGACCTTGTATTGAAGCCTTAGCTTCTTCGTATTATTAAGATATTACGTTATTAGAGTGCTATCCGGAAAGCTACTAATAACACATTGCCATTTATCACACTGTCAACACTACATTTGACCTCAACTGATAGACCATGAGTACCATGAATCTTCCCTTTAGACTTTCTTTATCACTGTCTTTGTTATTTTCCCTGGTCTCCATGTCGGTTTCCTTCAACTAGGACCCTTCTATTCTTCCCAATAGGAAATCCCTCTCAATCACTAATACGCACGGATCACTCTCAAACAATGTTCTGTTTTTTACCCCTTATGTACCCAGAGCTACAAACCGAAAGGTTTAAAACCAAACCAAACAAACATGATAACTTCCTGTTCACCAGGATGGCCATTGTCCCCTTTTAATTTCTCCTTATTGGAAGGCATTGTTTGCATTTTAGTCAACCATAACAATGTTACTGTATATACAGTGCATTGGGAAAGTATTCAGACCCCTTGACTTTTCCCACATTTGGTTACAGCCTTATTCTAAACTGGAGAGAATGACAAAGCAAAAACAAATGTATACTTAAAAAACTAACTGAAATATCACATTTACATAAGTATTCAGACCCTTTGCTCAGGACCTTGTTGATGCACCTTTGGCAGTGATTACAGCCTCAAGTCTTTGGTATAATGCTACAAGCTTGGCACACCTGTATTTGGGGAGTTTCTCCCATTCTTCTCTGCAGATCCTCTCAAGCTCTGTCAGGTTGGATGGGGAGTGTTGCTGACCACTGGATGTGAGATGGACACAGCTGTATTATTTTTATTTTTAAACATTCTTGTTTTCCTTGTACAGTTTCCCCAGTATGAAAATAAATAAATACGTATGCTAACTGTAAGTCGCTCTGGATAAGAGTGTCTGCTAAATGACTGAAATGTTAAATGAACTGGGATTACCACATAATTTACAGCTCTCAGGGACTGAACCAGGCGCTGCTCATCTCTCCCAGGTCTTGTAACAGGGAAAATGGATGTGTTGCAGTCACTTTTTGTTACAAACAGTTTATCACTAAATTGTAGCATTACGTTCAGTTGACGAGTCTCTACCTAGCAAGTTAAACGGTTGAGTGGGTGACTACAGAAAATCAAGTTCAACGTTTACTGGCCCCGTAGAACAGGGCCTGGGTTTTGTTCCCCAAATATATTACCGGGGTGGAGAAAATCCCATAGGCTTTTAAAGTTTTATTGGTTAGCGGTAGGTCAAGTCCAGTTTCTTTACCAAAGGTGGATGTTGTAGCACTCGTATATACCAACATAGGGATTTATTTTCCCCATAATGTTTGGTCCAGATTGGTCTACTATTGCTGTATTGAAGATGCTGTTTCCCCTGAGGGACGTCCCTTTTGTGGCTGGTTATTCCTTTAATTCTTGACGAAGGCTCTGATTAACGTGGCGATGATATTTGTCGTCGGAGGCGGTTTTAAAAGCATAGAAAAATGTGCCAGTCTTTGTCTGAGACTCTATTTCCCAGACCCTTTAGACAGTCATACAATGCTTTAACCTTATCTTTATCAAATGATCCATAAAGGGACCAACTCTGAACATTTTCTCAGAATACTTTTTACACCGCTTACGCACTTGTAGGCACGCAACTTGTAAATAATATATATTATTTGTATTTGATTGTTTTCTCAGTATTTTTTATGTTACTTTATCCAATCTCTAGTAACCCATTATACACACATATCATTTCATCTCTCAACCGACCACTGGTCTATCGCGTTCCCTCTGTACTCAACCCGTACTAATATCAACCAAACAATTAGTCACATTTCTGTAATTACCTTCTCCCTTACAAACTTCATTAAACATGCTCAATCTTTCAATTCACTTCCTTAACCCTCTCATGTGTGCAAACCGATTTCCACTCTCTGTATACACTGAACAAAAATATAAACGCAATAGTGTTGGTAAAGTGTCCCAAAAAAAATAAATAGACATGTTCCATGTTTTTGCACAAAAATCTCTCATATTTTGTGCACAAATTTGTTTACATCCCTCTCAGTGAGCATTTCTCCTTTGTCGAGATAATCCCTCCACCTGACAGGTGTGGCATATCAGGAATATGATTAATAAACAGCATGATCATTACACAGGTAAACCTTGTGCTGGGGACAATAACAGGCCACTTTAAAATGTGCAGTTTTGTCACACAACACAACACATTTACATTTTAGTAATTTAGCAGACGCTCTTATCCAGAGCGACTTACAGTTAGTGAGTGCATACATTTTTTTTGTTGTTTAAAAATAATAATAATTATCATACTGTAATGTATGCTCCCTCAAGTTTTGAGGGAGCATTGCCAGAGAATTGAATGTTCATCTCTCTACCATAAGCTGCCTCCAACGTCGTTTTAGAGAATTTGGCAGTACGTCCAACCGGCCTCACAACCGCAGACCATCTGTAACCACGCCAGCCCAGGACCTCCACATCCGGCTTCTTCTGAGGGGGGTTGGGGGGGGGTGCTGAATAGCTTTTCTGTCTGCAATAAAGCCCTTTTGTGAGGAAAAACTCATTCTGATTGGCCGGAACTGGCTCCCCAGTGGGTGGGCCTGGCTGCCAAGTGGGTGCGCCTATGCCCTCCCAGTCCCACCCATGGCTCCATAGATTAGGACCTAAAAAATGTATTTCAATTGATTGATTTCCTTACATGAACTGTAACTCAGTAAAATCTTTGAAATTGTTGCATGTTGCATTTATATTTCTGTTCAGTATATATATATATTTAATTGTATCTGAACCAATTTTCTTAGGTTCTTTAAACCAGTTTCCTTAGGATGTGCATGTGTTCCAATTGAGCAATGTTAACTGGATCAATTTCCTTATATCCTCTGAACCAATTTACTTAGGTTCTCTAAACCAGTTTCCTTAGGTTTTACTGTGCACTTAATGTAAAGTCGATTTACTCTTTGGATCAATTTCCTTAGATCCTACTGTTCACCGGTCAGATTAATTATTATAGGAAAATAGTTCTGCCAAATTGAACACCAAAATGTAATGGATGAGGAGGACAAGAGATCTTTCACCATTAAGGCTCGGCTGGAAAACAGACAGTCCCTCACAGAGATTTCTCAGTAAGGTCTCTTACCTTCTTAGTTGTGGCCAGAGGGATGTCTGGGTCCAAGCCGAGCGAAACGGGTCATAAAGTCAAGACGCTCTCATCCGGGTCACGGCACCAAATGTTGTGGAAAACCCGATCCAAAAATTTGGCAGAGACTAGTTTACAATATTATAATAGTGAATCTTTAATACATACAAGCAGCTGCAAGGTAGATTCCTCTCTGATTGCAGTCAGGGAAGGAGCTTGAAGAGTGGGAGGTGATCATACTATCACATTGTTACACAACAGTTATTTGATACAAGCAACAGTTCCAGAACACAATAGCCTTGTGTTAGGGTACAGATATAACAGGAGTCTATGAAATGCATAACATCACAGTCCGACACAAAACAATAACGTAACCCTTGAGAAGTTACAACAGCTCACCTCAATTCTGCCACAGCACTACATTAGGAGAGGAGTCAATGTATGTACAACGTATCCACAGTTCTTTTTCGATACATTAGGAGAGGAGTCAGAGCTAAAAAGCCCTAAAAAGGAATAGCGCCTCAAGAACAAAGATGTACTTTGCTTGATGTGTTTCATGTGTTTTTTGGTAAAATGTCTGCTCAGCCCACATGGAAAGTATTCAGATGCCTTGACTTTTTCCAAATGGATTAAATGAATACAAATCCTCAGCAATCTACACACAATACCCCATAATGACAAAGTGAAAACAGGTTTTTAGAATGTTTTGCAAATTTATTCAAAATAAAAACAGAAATACCTTATTTACATACGTTTTCAGACCCTTTTCTATGACACTCGAAATTGAGCTCAGGTAAATCCTGTTTCCATTGATCATCCTTGAGATGTTTCTACAACTTGATTGGAGTCCACCTGTGGAAAATTCAATTGATTGGACATGATTTGGAAAGGCACACAGACTCTTCCTAGAGCTGGCCTCCCGGCCAAACTGAGCAATCGAGGGGAGAAGGAACTTGGTCAGGGAGGTGACCAAGAACCCGATGGTCACTCTGACAGAGCTTTAGAGTTCCTCTGTGGAGATGGGAGAACCTTCCAGGAGGACAACCATCTCTGCAGCACTCCACCAATCAGGCCTTTATGGTAGAGTGGCCAGATGGAAGCCACTCCTCAGTAAAAAGCATATGACAGCCCACTTGGAATTTGCCAAAAGGCACCCAAAGACTCTCAGACCATGAGAAACAATATTCTCTGGTCTGATGAAACCAAGATTGAACTCTTTGGCCTGAATGCCAAGTGTCAAGTCTAGAGGAAACCTGGCACCATCCCTATGGTGAAGCATGGTGGTGGCAGCATCATGCTGTGGGGATGTTTTACAGCGGCAGGGACTGGGAGACTAGTCAGGATCGAGGCAAAGATGAACGGAGCAAAGTACAGAGAGATTCTTGATGAAAACCTGCTCCAGAGCACTCAGGACCTTAGACTGGGGTGAAGGTTCACCTTCCAACAGGACAACGACCCTAAGCAAGGCAGGTATGGCTTCGGGACAAGTCTCTGAATGTCCTTGAGTGGCCCAGCCAGAGCCCGGATTTTAACCTGATCGAACATCTCTGGAGAGACCTGAAAATAGCTGTGCAGCAACGCTCCCAATCCATCCTGACAGAGCTTGAGAGGATCTGCAGAGAAGAATGGGACAAACTCCCCAAATACAGGTGTGCCACGCTTATAGTGTCATACCCAAGAAGACTCTATGTTGTAATCACTGCCAAAGGTGATTGAACAAAGTACTGAGTAAAGGGTCTGAATACTTATGTAAATGTATTTTATATATAAATTAGCAAATATTTCAAAAAAACTGTTTTTGCTTTGTCATTATGGGGTATTGTGTCTAGATTGATGAGGGGGAAAAAAACAATTTAATAAATTTTAGAATAAGGCTGGAACGTAACAATGTGGAAAAAGTCAAGGGGTCTGAATACTTTCTGAGTGCACTGTATGTAATGTATACAATAACTATATATTTATATTATGATCCTCCCATTGTATGGAATGCCCACAGCCCTCATATGTCATGTCTGCTAAAATGTCTTACTTGGTTCTTCAATGATAGACGGAACAGATAAGGTTAACTTTGATTCTATACAAGTAAAGACCAACAAAATCTAACTTATCACATGGAATGTGCACGGGCTCCATGATGGGGAAAATAAAGCATATGGTTCTTGAATACGTAAAGAGATTGTCAGCAGATGTGATTTGCAAGGAGACATTTAACATTTAAAGAGGAGCTGGGTTGGAGAGGCCTATTCTGCCACCTACATTTTAAAATGTTAGTCATTTAGCAGACGCTCTTATCCAGAGCGACTTACAGTTAGAGTGACAGCAGGTGTAGGCATCCTGATAAATAAGAATACATCATTTTTGCTTATATCCCAGCACATGGAACAAGAAGGTTGTTTTCTAATATTGAATTGTACCTTACATGGTGAAAAATATACATTGATTTCCTTGTATATCCCACCAGGTGCAAATCTGTTGTTTTTTTTAGATAGAATTCAAGCCTCCAAAGACGCTGACAAATGTAATCTCTACACATAATCTACAGGACACATGGGGATTACTGCTCCCAACTACAAAGTCATTTTGAGAATGAACAGAGTGCATGATCTGGACTCGAAATGTATTAAATACGTAAATGGAATTTTTTTTAAACCTTTACTATTACAACTGTAAACATAGAGGATAGAGAAAAGCCAACCTCTAATATAATATGGGATGCCTTTAAGGCTTACATTAGGGGAGTTATAATCTCAAACTCAGCAAAAGCTAAATCAGATTTTTAAATAAAGAGTAAAAATAATTAGTTAAATAAAGTCCACCTGTGTCACGGTTTCGGCCGAGGCTGCCTCTCTTCCTTGCTCGGGCAGGCTTCGGCGGTCGTCGTCTCCGGAGTACTAGCTGCCACCGTTGTATGTTTCGATGTTCGTTTGGTTTTGTCTTGATGTTGTACACCTGTTATCGTTTAGCGTTCATTATTGTCCTATAAGTTCTCGTTGTGTTTGTCATGTGTTGTGTGTGATTGAACTTGCTGTCGTGTATGTCTGTGCTTCGTTCTCTCCTCTGTGTTGGAGAGGTTCTCGCACGTGTTTGTGCGTTATTGTTATTTTGTTTGATTTTACGCCTGTGTGCGTAATCGCTCGTATCCAAGCTCTTTTGACTCGTTTTGAGTTTTGGTTCACTAAAGTCTATTGGACTAAGTTCCTGCGTCCTGCGCTTGATTCCTGCACCACACCTTCACAGCACACCTTCTGACAACCTGTGTGCAATCTAAGTGTCACATGATCTGTCACATGATCTCAGTATATATATACACCTGTTCTGAAAGGCCCCAGAGTCTGCAGCACCACTAAGCAAGGGGCACCACCAAGCAAGTGGCACCATGAAGACCAAGGAGCTCTCCAAACAGGTCAGGGACAATGTTGTGAAAAAGTACAGATCACGGTTGGGTCATAAAAAAATATCAGAAACTTTGATAATCCCACGGAGCACCATTAAATCCATTATTTAAAAAATTGAAAGAATATGGCACCACAACAAACCTGCCAAGAGAGGGCCGCCCACCAAAACTCACGGACCAGGCAAGGAGGGCATTAATCAGAGAGGCAACAAAGAGACCAAAGACAACCCTGAAGGAGCTGCAAAACTCCACAGCGGAGATTGTAGTATCTGTCCATAGGACCACTTTAAGCCGTACACTCCACAGAGCTGGGCTTTACGGAAGAGTGGCCAGTAAAAAGCCATTGCTTGAAGAAAAAAATAAAGCAAACACGTTTGGTGTTCTCCAAAAGCAATGTGGGAGACTCCCCAAACATATGGAAGAAGGTACTCTGGTCAGATGAGACTAGAATGTAGCTTTTTGGCCATCAAGGAAAATGCTATATCTGGGACAAACCCAACACCTCTCATCACCCCGAAAACACCATCCCCACAGTGAGGCATAGTGGTGGCAGCATCATGCTGTGGGGATGTTTTTTATAGAATAGTTATGCACGCTCAAGTTTTATGTTTTTTTGTCTTATCTGTTTGTTTCACCCCAAAAAATATTTTGCATCTACAAAGTGGTAGGCATGCTGTGTAAATCAAATGATACAAACCCCCCAAAAATCCATTTTAATTCCAGGTTGTAAGGCAACAAAATAGGAAAAATGCCAAGGGGGGGTGAATATTTTCGCAGTATCAATCAAACAGGGTTCATCAAAAATAGACACTTACAAATACAAGAACATGTTTCAGTTTAATGCAATACACAAAAAAAAACAAGATCTAGATTCATCAATAATGTCTGTTCATGCCGAAAAGTATTTTGACTGTCTTGAAAGGCCTTTTCTATTAAAAACTTTGGAAGCTTTCAACTTTCCAGCTGAAATAATAAATGGAATAAGAATATTATAAATGTCCTAAAGCAAAAATATACACAAATAATACATTATCTGATGAAATTGCTTTAGAAAGGGGCACAAGACTGGGATGTCATTTTACTGAAATAAATAATGAATTCTGCAGGAGTTCATATTAAGACCATATGAGAGGTTATAGACCTACACTTAGTGTCCAGATTTCAGTTTCTATTTAACCCATCTAGGCCTATTTGTAGTACCTGTCTTGTGACTGTCGAATTTGTATAGCGCCTCACAATCATCACACTGCTACAGTTGAAGTCGGAAGTTTACATACACTTAGGTTGGAGTCATTAAAACTCGTTTTTCAACCACTCCACAAATTTCTTGTTTACAAACTATAGTTTTGGCAAGTCGGTTAGGACATCTACTTTGTGCATGACACAATACATCTTTCCAACAATTGTTAACAGACAGATTATTTCACTTATAATTCACTGTATCACAATTCCAGTGTGTCAGAAGTTTACATACACTAAGTTGACTGTGCCTTTAAACAGCTTGGAAAATTCCAGAAATTATGTCATGGCTTTAGAAGCTTCTGATAGGCTAATTGACATGTTTGAGTCATTGGAGGAGTACCTGTGGATGTATTTCAAGGCCTACCTTCAAACTCAGTGCCTCTGTGCTTGACATCATGGGAAAATCAAAAGAAATCAGCCAAGACCTCAGAAAAAAATGGTAGACCTCCACAAGTCTGGTTCATCCTTGAGAGCAATTTCCAAATGCCTGAAGGTACCATGTTCATCTGTACAAACAATCCTACGCAAGTATAAACACCATGGGACCACGCAGCCGTCATACCGCTGAGGAAGGAGACGCGTTCTGTCTCCTAGAGATGAATGTACTTTGGTGTGAAAAATTCAAATGAATCCCAGAACAACAGCAAAGGACCTTGTGAAGATGCTGGAGGAAACAGGTACAAAAGTATCTATATCCACAGTAAAATGAGTCTTATATCGACATAACCTGAAAGGCCGCACAGCAAGGAAGATGCCACTGCTCCAAAACCACCATATAAAATCCAGACTACGGATTGCAACTGCACATGGGGACAAAGATCATACTTTTTGGAAAATGTCCTCTGGTCTGATGAAACAAAAATAGAACTGTTTGGCCATAATGACCATCGTTATGTTTGGAGGAAAAAGGGGGTGCCTAGCAAGCCGAAGAACACCATCCCAACCGTGAAGCACGGGGGTGGCAGCATCATGCTGTGGGGGTGCTTTGCTGCAGGAGGGACTGGTGCACTTCACAAAATAGATGGCATCATGAGGAAGGAAAATTATGTGGATATATTGAAGCAACATCTCAAGACATCAGTCAGGAAGTTAAAGCTTGGTCGCAAACGTGTCTTCCAAAATGACAATGACCCCAAGCATACTTCCAAAGTTGAGGCAAAATGGCTTAAGGACAATAAAGTCAAGGTATTTGGAGTGGCCATCACAAAGCCCTGACCTCAATCCTATTGGAAATGTGTGGGCAGAACTGAAAAAGCGTGTGCAAGCAAGGAGGCCTACAAACCTGACTCAGTTACACCAGTTGGGAATTTTTACTAGGATTAAATGTCAGGAATTGTGAAAAACTGAGTTTAAATGTACATAAACTTCCGACTTCAACTGTATCATCCTCTTTTACCACTTCACTAAATCTTTCCCAAATATTACTTTACCAGATATTACTTTACCAGATATTACTTTCCCAGATATTACTTTACCAGATATTACTTTACCAGATATTACTTTCTCTTTATTTTCAACTCTCTATTTTGCAGCTTTTCTCTTGTTGAATTTAACTCTGACATTGTCCTTTTTGCCTCTGTGTAACTTTTTCTGGCCATTCCCAAAAGCGTTTGGTGATTGGCGTGTAGGCCTAAAAATAATGAAAGAAAAACTTAAATGTTGTAACACCCTGGCTCTGGGACTCTATATGTTGAGCCAGGGTGTGTTCTTTCTATGTGTTATATTTCTATGTTGGGAGTTCTAGTTGTGTTTATTTCTATGTTGGCCTGAGTGACTCCCAATCAGAGGCAACGAGTGTCAGCTGGGGCTGGTTGTCTCTGATTGGGAGCCATATTTAAACTGTCTGTTTTCCCTTTGTGGTTGTGGGTTCTTGTTCCGTGTTGGTCTATGTTACCTAGGACGTTACGAGTCGTTTGTTGTTTTTGTTTACTGTCCGTGTTTATCGCTAATGATAAATAAACATGTTCGTTCATCACGCTGCGCCTTGGTCCTCCTCTCTTAACGACGATCGGGACAGAAGAACCCACCATACAAGGACCAAGCAGCGTGTCCAGGAGCAGGCAGACTGGACATGGGAGGAAGCGCCGGGAAAGGAGATGGAGAGGCTGGCGATGGCCCAGGTGGGCAAATCATGGTCCTGGGAGGACATGCTCGGGGGCAAAGGGCCATGGGCTAGGATTAAGGCCCTGGCGAGAGAGGAGCAGCGGCGTCAGCAGTGTCATCGTCGGACGGACGAGAGGCAACCCCAAAACATTTTTAGTGGGGGGCACACGGCATGGGCGGCTGGGCAGCAGGAGGCTGCCACAGGGCGATTTGGAGAGGAGGCCACCGGGTTTTGGGGGCCAGAAGGCAGGTTGGCGGAGCCTGGATGGAGAGCAGAGCCAACTCCCCGTACTCAGGCATGGCAGCATGAGACTGGGCAGGTTCCGCGGTATGCGGAGCTGCGCACTGTGCCACGAGTGGTCCGGCATAGTCCGGCACGTCCTGTGCGAGCACCCCGCACGTGTTGTGCGAAGGTGGGCATGCAGCCAGGACGGAGTGTGCCGGCTCAGCGCTCGTGGCCTCCAGTGCCTCTCCTCGGTCCCGGATATCCTGCGCCAGTGTCACGTGCTGTTATGCCAGTACGGGTACACAGCCCTGTACGTCCTGTGCTGATGCCTCACACAGAGTGTGTGAAGGTAGGCATTCAGCCAGGACGGGTTGTGGCAGCTCTTCACTCCAGGTCTCCTATCCGTCTCCACAGCCCGGTCCGGCCTGTCCCTGCTCCACGCACCAAGCCTACGGTGTGCGTCGCCAGCCCGGTCCGGCCTGTCCCTGCTCCTCGCACCAAGCCTACGGTGTGCGTCGCCAGCCCGGTCCGGCCTGTCCCTGCTCCCTCGCACCAAGCCTACGGTGTGCGTCGCCAGCCCGGTCCGGCCTGTCCCTGCTCCTCGCACCAAGCCTACGGTGTGCGTCGCCAGCCCGGTCCGGCCTGTCCCTGCTCCTCGCACCAAGCCTACGGTGTGCGTCGCCAGCCCGGTCCGGCCTGTCCCTGCTCCTCGCACCAAGCCTACGGTGTGCGTCGCCAGCCCGGTCCGGCCTGTCCCTGCTCCTCGCACCAAGCCTACGGTGTGCGTCGCCAGCCCGGTCCGGCCTGTCCCTGCTCCTCGCACCAAGCCTACGGTGTGCGTCGCCAGCCCGGTCCGGCCTGTCCCTGCTCCTCGCACCAAGCCTACGGTGTGCGTCGCCAGCCCGGTCCGGCCTGTCCCTGCTCCTCGCACCAAGCCTACGGTGTGCGTCGCCAGCCCGGTCCGGCCTGTCCCTGCTCCTCGCACCAAGCCTATGGTGTGCGTCGCCAGTCCGGTCCAGCCTGTCCCTGCTCCACGCACCAGCCCAGGGGTGCGCATCGTCAGCCCTGTCCGGCCCGTTGCTGCTCTACGCACCAAGCCAGGGGTGCGCATCGTCAGCCCGGTCCGGCCCGTTCCTACTCCACGCACCAAGCCAGGGGTGCGCATCGTCAGCTCGGTCCGGCCCGTTCCTACTCCACGCACCAAGCCAGGGGTGCGCATCGTCAGCCCGGTCCGGCCCATTCCTACTCCACGCACCAAGCCAGGGGTGCGCGTCGTCAGTCCCGCACAACCCGTGCCTGGGTCACCGGTGCCTGGTAAGGTACCGGTCAACTGCTCCACTACGGAGCTGAAGCTAACCGCTCCTGCTAAGTCCAGTTCAGCTCCAGCCAGCGGGGCCAGACCGGACCAGGGGCGCTATGGGGGGTTTATTGGAGGGTGGTGGGCAAGACCGGAGCCAGAACCGCCGCCGAGGAGGAATGCCCACCCAGCCCTCCCCTGTTTTGCTCTAGTTGAGGCGCGGTCGCAGTACGCGCCTTTAGGGGGGTACTGTAACACCCTGGCTCTGGGACTCTATATGTTGAGCCAGGGTGTGTTCTTTCTATGTGTTATATTTCTATGTTGGGAGTTCTAGTTGTGTTTATTTCTATGTTGGCTAGAGTGACTCCCAATCAGAGGCAACGAGTGTCAGCTGGGGCTGGTTGTCTCTGATTGGGAGCCATATTTAAACTGTCTGTTTTCCCTTTGTGGTTGTGGGTTCTTGTTCCGTGTTGGTCTATGTTACCTAGGACGTTACGAGTCGTTTGTTGTTTTTGTTTACTGTCCGTGTTTATCGCTAATGATAAATAAACATGTTCGTTCATCACGCTGCGCCTTGGTCCTCCTCTCTTAACGACGATCGTGACAAATGTAGCCTATAGATATAAATTGCACAAGAATGATACATTTAATATATTAAAAAAAAAAAAAAAATTCTCTTTATTTAACCCAACCGCCACCCACCCGGCCTTCATCCACACAATATTTAATGACCCTAAACACGCCCGTCCTGCGGGTTTAACCACGGGGGACTATGGGTTCTAAACACGCCCGTCCTGCGGGTATAACCACGGGGGACTATGGGTTCTAAACACGCCCGTCCTGCGGGTAAAACCACGGGGGGACAACGGGTTATGAGTCTTCTCGCGCATCGCTATTAGAGATAGACAGAGGTGATTATGGACATTTCCAATAAACTTTTTGAAGAAAAAAAAAGTTCCATTCCCTTAAACCCCAGCCAGCAGCACGTTCAACGATAAAACTGCCAGATAATTACAATGCCTGAGGAGCTGAAGCGTCTCCTACCCCCCCACAGGTACCAAGCATTGGCTGCCTGCAGTCCTCTTATGGACAGGGATGCAAGAGGCTGCTTGACAAACTCTGAAAGGGATAGCAGTCAACATGGCAGTAATGAACCTGGTGAGGTAATGCACTTTCCAAAGCTTCAAAACTCTTAGAGCGCCTTCATATAAAGAACGAGCATATAGAATAATGTAAAGCCCCATCTGTCTCTTTATGTGTACAGTGCCCAGAGGGGGGCTGGTTGGGAGTATGCGTCTTGTTCTCTGTGCCTTTTTAGTATAGCAGGCTGAAAATCCTCTCAGGGGGCTTATCCAAAGACCCCATCAACGTGACGGCATGCACAGAGATGTGCTGCGAATAGTAATACCATATTTTTACTGCTATAAAACCTGGAGCGATAGAGGGCCTCTGTATTTGTTACGCTTGGTGAATGAGGTCCTGAGACCAGATCAAAGGGACCAGCTGTGGCAGGAAGTAGACGTGTGTAGGTAGACATCTTGGAAACATGAAGATGTGGTTTCCCAGAGGGGTTTAACAGAGAGAGCGCAAGATGATATATACAGAGAG
This sequence comes from Coregonus clupeaformis, assembly GCF_020615455.1. Taxonomy (NCBI): domain Eukaryota; kingdom Metazoa; phylum Chordata; class Actinopteri; order Salmoniformes; family Salmonidae; genus Coregonus; species Coregonus clupeaformis. Next base: position 6,799,842 of record NC_059225.1, on the reverse strand, counting down.
AGAGGTTTGACTTGAATGTGGATGTGCACATACTACATCCAGTAGAAGAGATGTCTGAATAGGAGAGAACGAAGAGTATTCCATCTCCAGACTAAAGAGCAAAAACCACCATTGACCATAAACACAACAAGGAAATATATAAAAGCAGCACATTTCTTATGGAATTGACTTTTGCTTTTGATATTACTGGTGACTCAAAAAATACCAGGGAGGAGAAAAAGTAAACCATGGCACCAGTAAAAGTAGTAGAAAAGTGTATTTATCCCCAAGGGGACATTGGTTTTGCATGTTCTTCCTCTGGAGTTTTACCATAGCTTCGGGCTTCTGCTGTCACACCCTGACTCTAAGGTCTCGTATTTGTTGAGTCAGGGTGTGATTTTCCTTGTTGTGAATATATTGTGGTGATGTTCTATGTTGGATTTTCTATGTTTAGATCTTGTATGTCTAGATCTATGTTGGCCTGTGTGGTTCCCAATCAGAGGCAGCTGTTGCTCGTTGTCTCTGATTGGGGACCATACTTAGGCAGCCTTTTATTTTGACACCTGTTAGTTGTGGGATCTTGTTCCGTGTAAGGTATGTTGTGTGTGTGTATGCGACCTTGGACTTCACGTTTCGTTTGTTGTTTTGTCGTGGTGTTTAGCCGTAAATAAACATGTATGCTTATCACGCTGCGCCTTGGTCCTTCTTGTTCATAAACGATCGTGACATCTGCTTGTGCGGTGACATTGGTTATGCATGTTCTTCCTCTGGAGTTTTACCAGAAGCTTTGGGCTTCTGCTTGTGCGGTCTAACGCATCATCCAGTGTCGGGGGACTAAACCGCGGCAAAGCAAAAGCCTTATAAATGTCAAGATACTCTCTGCTCCGTCAGAGAGAGGTAACACCTCTTAGGTACATGCTTATTTCTCAGTAAGAAGCCAAGCCCAATCTAAAGCCTCAGACCCCCCCCCAAACAAAAGCTTAGGGGAGAGACACATCAAAATCTGCAGTTCCCCAAGGCATCACACAGGCCTTAGTCAGGCCATGAACATGATCCCATAATGAAGTCACATTCCCCATGTAACCCCTTGTAGTAGAAAAAGGAGAGAGCCGCTTGACAGTTCTTTTAAAAATGTAAGGTGATGAAACACCACATGAAGGTGAAATCGAGATCTCCTTCTTTGTTTTCGCCGGTGAGAATAGTTTTTTTTTGGACCGTGTAGGAAAATGTTTCCCTGTTATATTCCTGGGTGAGAGGAATGCAATTTACAGCTCAATAAACGCTACCACCAAGTTTAATTAAACTCGATTGTTGGGGAGTGTGTTTGCGTCTGTTGGTGTGAAACACCTCCGCTTGTTTACTTACATTTACAATTAAGTCATTTTAGCAGACGCTCTTATACAGAGCGACTTACAAATTGGTGCATTCAACTTAGGATAGCCAGTGGGACAACCACCACTGGGGGAGGGGGGTGTAGAAGGATTACTGTTAGACTATTCCAGGTATTCCTTAAAGAGGTAGGGTTTCAAGTGTCTCCGGAAGGTGGTCAGTGACTCTGCTGTCCTGGCGTCGTGGGGGAGCTTGTTCCACCATTGGGGTGCCAGAGCAGCGAATAGCTTTGACTGGGCTGAGCGGGAACTGTGCTTCCGTAGAGGTAGGGGGGCTAGCAGGCCAGAGGTGGTTGAACGTAGTGCCCTCGTTTGGGTGTAGGGTCTGATCAGAGCCTGAAGGTACGGAGGTGCCGTTCCCCTCACAGCTCCGTAGGCAAGCACCATGGTTTTGTAGTAGATGCGAGCTTCAACTGGAAGCCAGTGGAGTGTGCGGAGGAGCGGGGTGACGTGAGAGAACTTGGGAAGGTTGAACACCAGACGGGCTGCAGCGTTCTGGATAAGTTGTAGACTAACAAAGGCAAACCGTACTTGTGGGAACTGTTGATGAATACACCCCAGATGTCCTCTTCCTTCCAGACTGAAGACCGCATACAGACTGCAGCAATGTAGGCCTAAAATATTACTAAGTATTAGGAAGAACTCATAGCGGAAGGTAAGTCTCTGTAGGCCCATGTATGTGACGTTAGACTACTGCACGTACACTACATGCATTGCATAACACACACAGTAAATACACAGCACCTCCTTCCACTGGCTGTTATTATTCAGTATTTAGCCGACGGGATTCAGATTTAAACATCCGCCCCTTTCACGGAGAATTGGGCCTAAACAGTCCAGTATGTCAGAATTATAGTAGGGCCTAAACAGTTGAACATGTCAGCGGCATGTTTCTTCTACATAGTATATTTGCATCTGCAACTTTTCCACACTGTTTGCCTACTGAACACGCCCATGTACTGTCCCTCTCTGCATCTCGGTAGTCCTCACTTGACATGGAAAAGGCCCGTGGCCTGCTGAATGACCCGTCACCAGCTCACTAACTAACTCTGTTGAGGTGGCATCTAGCCCACGTGTCAAACTCATTCCATGAAAAAGGGGCGAGTGTCCGCTGGTTTCAGCCCCTCCCTTGTACTTGATTGATTGAATTAAGGTCACTCATTATTAACAAACTCCCCTCACCTGGTTGTCTAGGGCTTAATTGAAAGAAGAAACCAAAAACCCACAGACTCTCTAGGCCCTCCACCCCTGATCTAGCCTATCGCCTGCTCCCTGAGTTTACAGGTGTCCTGATCTCACATGTCAACAAGTCACTGACAAACCACCTAACCTGTTTTACCACTCCTGATTTTAAAACAACAGCTGTCTGTGCACAGGAAAGTAGGCTGTGTGTGTCAGTCTCCCTCTCAAAGCGGATACAAAGTCCCTCCCTTTACCACCCTTTTCCAGTGAGCTTTGAGAGGGAGGTGAGGACTTTATTAGGCCAAAACAAGGACCTAGGAAGCAAGGATGACTGCTAGTAACATTTTCAGATGCAGTCCATGGTCTGGAAGGACCCCACCATGCATAGGTAAGGAAGTGAGGACAGAATGAGGAAGCTCATTTATTTTCCCCTGAGGACAAAACACTGACTGCCTTCCCTTCCCAAGGCCTGTCATGCACTTCCACCATTAACACACACACACACACACACACACACACACACACACACACACACACACACACACACACACACACACACACACACACACACACACACACACACACACACACACACACACACACACACACACACACACACACACACACACACACACACACACACACACACACTGACTGACTGCAGTACACAGTCATGATTGTGGTCCTCTGTAGCTCAATTGGTAGAGCATGGCGCTTGTAACGCCAGGGTAGTGGGTTCGATCCCCGGGACCACCCATATACGTAAAAATGTATGCACACATGACTGTAAGTCGCTTTGGATAAAAGCGTCTGCTAAATGGCTTATTATTATTATTACCAAGCCAAGTCATGCACACTTCTCTTGCACATACACAGAGCTGTCTGTCCACTAAAGAATCACAACAGACAGCATAATCTCCATACTGAAAATGTTCTGTGTTATTATATTGAATTTACGAACTATGCCTGCCTGAAGTAATGGCTTGAAAAAGGTTACATCGACTAAAACGTTGACCAAATAAATGGTACAGTAAACTTGTACAGGGTGTCTAAAGTATAGGGCTTTTATTCCCAGTACAATAAGGACAGACAGCATAATGGTGTGTTGCATAGACTATTGCGTTAATTTAACCAGGAATACAGCTAAAAGGAAAAAGGAACCATTTGACTGAACTAAAAATATAGAATGTATTTTTACACTCATGACAAATGTTTATATATATTCTAGCCTGTCTCCAGCTAACTGTAACTAAATCATCTGTCACCAACTCGCTCTTCCTCTTTGTTCAAAGTCATCAGATTTTCTGAGAATTGCAGAGAAGAACTCCCTGGTTGAAGAGGGATTTTGTACTGTAGTTTGAGGGTTCTTTAGATTGTGGCTGGATATCTCTCTTTGTAGACAAACACTGGAGACCAATAACTCTTTTGCAGATTGAGGGCTCGATTCAATCCATGTCGCCGAGTTCTATAGCCCGCTTGAAATGCAAAGGTCATTTCCGATTGAGCAGAGATATGCAGCGTTTACTGTGAATGCAGTCTCCGCAAACGCGGGAACATTTCTATAGCCCTGAACTTCGGCGATACGGATTGAATCGACAACTTAATGACCAACTGACCTTCAGCCATGCTGAAACGGAACCACTTGCCAGGTCAGGCTCCAGGATGACATGCCTGAGCAGCCATTTTAAATCCATGGTGGGGCACAACTAGTGTTGCTTTAGAGCCCTAATTAACACAAGGTAGATTGGTCCTACTGCTGTTCAAATGTACAAAAATGTTTCTAAAATGTGGCCATACACATTAACAACCCTTGTTTTATATAATAACACAAGAAAGATATGCGCCCCACTACAACATACAATTGTATCTGAAATGCAGCCGTAGCTGCAATAAGTCTACACATAATTTAGGCCTACCAACACACACAGATCAGCTCGACAGGATGAGCACCACTGGGCTATCAAAGATTCTTACAGTTTGTTGGGACATGGTCTCTACAAGGTGTCGAAAGCGTTCCACAGGGATGCTGGCCCATGTTGACTCCAATGCTTTCCACAGTTGTGTCAAATTGCCTGGCTGTCCTTAGGGTGGTGGACCATTCTTGATACACACGGGCAAACTGTTGAGTGTGAAAAACCCAGCAGCGTTGCAGTTCTTGACACAAACCGGTGTGCCTGGCACCTACTACCATACCCCGTTCAAAGGCACTTAAATATTTTGTCTTGCCCATTCACCCTCTGAATGGCACACAGACACAATCCATGTCTCAATTGTCTCAAGACTTACAAATCCTTCTTTAACCTGTCTCCTCCCCTTATTCTACACTGATTGAAGTGGATTTAACAAGTGACATGAATAAGGGATCATAGCTTTCAACTGGATTCATGTGGTCAGTCTATGTCATGGAAAGAGCAGGTGTTCCTAATGTTTAGTACACTCAGTGTATATAGCTCATTTCTACCAACCAAGGTAATCAAAGCGCTTTACAATGTAAGGGGGTTGATCACCTCTGCAATTAACATTGTATAAACACATTTATTTTCAATCAATCAATAAAGACCTTTAGTCTCCCGAGTGGCGCAGTGGTCTAAGGCACTGCATCGTAGTGCTAGCTGTGCCACTAGAGATCCTGGTTCGAATCCAGGCTCTGTCGTAGCCGGCCGCGACCGGGAGACCCATGGGGCGGCGCACAATTGGCCCAGGGCAGGGGAGGGAATGGCCGGCAGGGATGTTGGTAGAGCATGGTGTTTGCAACGCCAGGGTTGTGGGTTTGATTCCCGCGGGGGGCCAGTATGAAAAATAAATACATGTATGTACTCACTAACTGTAAGTCGCTCTGGATAAGAGCGTCTGCTAAATGACTACAATGTACATCAGCAGTCACAAAGTGCTATACAGAAACCCAGCCTGAAACCCAAAAGAGCAAGCAATGCAGATGCAGAAGCACGGTGGTAAATAGCTACACCAGTTTTTTCCAAGATTCATTAACCAAAATGCGACTCCTGGACATTCATTAAATGTACAGTACATTCTTGTGCCACAGGGCTCCTATATCATACCTGTTCATCTGTTTAACTAGTCATGCCCACAGGAAGGTCTCTAACTTGTGACATTGTCCGGCTAGTACCGTTGATCGAGATATGGTTTCCTAAGACGCGGCACATGTCTCACCAGCAGATTAAGTTGTTCCGGAATGTTCTTCTAAAAAAAAAAAAAGGTGTAGGAGCCAAGGGTTGACAAAGAAGCACAGATGCGTGACCATACGAGTAACATGCAGTGCATTGTCAAGTTTGCGGACTTTCAGACAGTCTTTTTCATCCGTTTGAAGCATCACCACAACATTATAAAGGTGTCCAGCATGCAAAGAACAGCAATACTATGACAGATATGAGTGTCACGGTCCTGTACTTATTGGTCATCCTGGAGGAGATGACCGTCATGGCGATCCTAACGTAGCAGTAAAAAATAACAATGACATGATAGGAGGAAACGCCCCCCCCTCCCCCACCCCCCCATGGCGCCAATCTCCTCACACACCGACCCCTGGGAGTAGAGTAGAAACAGCTTGATGTATGCCAGGAGGCTGATGCCCTAAACATTTGCATTTCCATTTGCTGGGTATGTTTACTCAAAACCTGTCAAAAAACATGACCAGCTTATTTAAATCAGCAGAAATTGAGAGAGGAAAACAATCATTTTATCTGACTTACCCAAAACTTTTGGCTGGAGTGTTTGCTTGCTGCAAGTAAAAGGAAGAGTTGCTTTTGTCTTTGAGTGAGTCTCGGGGGAGGTGTGTGTGAGTGTTTGTACTGTACAGAGAAGTCGGCAGGGTATGATGAGCAACGTCTGAATCAGACCTTTGTCACCTGGCCTTTAGATTTCATCTTTCTATGCCATCCTCATTTTCACCTTCTGTCACTCATTGCACAAGCTCCCCAAAAACTTAAAACTAACCGTATCATCAGATAAATGAAACCTACAGTGAACAGGTCCTCTGTAGCTCAGTTTGTAGAGTATGGCACTTGCAACGCCAGGATAGTAGGTTTGATTACTGGGACAACCCAATACACAAAAAAAATGTATTCACCCATGACTGTAAGTCGCTTTAGATAAAAGCATCTGTTAAATGGCATATATCATAATTAATAAAACATTATATGCTCTCTCAATTTTTCAAACATGCAGGCGTGGAGTTAAATCAGGAGGTTTAGCACATCATGTAACCCCTGTAGTTAAATCAGGAGGTATAACACATCATGTAACCCCTGTAGTTAAATCAGGAGGTATAGCACATCATGTAACCCGTGTAGTTAAATCAGGAGGTATACTGTAGCACATCATGTAACCCATGTAGTTAAATCAGGAGGTATAGCACATCATGTAACCCCTGTAGTGAAATCAGGAGGTATACTGTAGCATATCATTTAACCCCTGTAGTGAAATCAGGAGGTATAGCACATCATGTAACCCTTGTAGTGAAATCGGGAGGTATAGCACATCATGTAACCCTTGTAGTGAAATCAGGAGGTATAGCACATCATGTAACCTCTGTAGTTAAATCAGGAGGTATAGCACATCATGTAACCTCTGTAGTTAAATCAGGAGGTATACTGTAGCACATCATGTAACCCCTGCAGGGAAATCAGGAGGTATAACACATCATGTAACCCCTGTAGTGAAATCAGGAGGTATAGCACATCATGTAACCCCTGTAGTGAAATCAGGAAGTATAATATATTATAATATGAGCAGTAATACTATTAATGCTGTCTTGTGAGAACGGAAATGCACTTATTAGCGTATTATGTGGTGGAATCCAGGTAGCTTGTTATTGTGCTAATTAGCATGTACTCTGCGTGTACCTCAGGCCACAACATTATTACATTTTGGTGGTAAAATATTTACACATGGAGGGCTTGACAACATATAATGGTATAAAAAAAAATTTAATGTTACCCAGCCTGGTTTTACAAAAAACAATTCACTCTCCTACTTATGTGTTCAGATGTCGGATCTTAATATGACCCATTTCGTTGCAGGAGGAAAATAATTTGAATATCTATTTAATATTTAGAATCGATGCCAGGGGGCAGCTGGAAGCGGTGTTTTTTAGGCTATACAATAATTTAGACTGCAGGTCCACTGGGCGTCAGTTCAAATAGCCTATGGAGACTGCGTGCAGGCTACAGCGAGTCTCGTGTGAATTCTTATGTGGATTATAATAAATGTAGAATATTTGTAGGCGGTAGATGTATTTTTTGTTAGTAGTGCTGAGCGATTAACCGAAATGTCGATAATGTTTTGTTTTTTAAACATCTATATGACCAAAGTCGGTTCAATTATTTGAATTCCATTAATTTTTTTTATTTTTTATTTTTTGCACGATGTGCAGTTTCTGTAGAGATAAATCAGATCAAGCCTGAACTGTGCGATGTAGTAGGGAGATGTAGATTCCAACAGGCCAATATTCTACATAGTTCAGCACAGAAAACGTGGAAATTAACTACAATGACCATAATCCATTGCACGCCACCTAAAACTTGTCTGGTCTGTGCGGAGCAAGACATGGAGACAGAAAAAACAGGATCTAGAGGGATAGAGAGCAGTTGTTTCGCAAGCCTGAAAATACATGATCTAAGGAATTGATAGTTGGTATTCAGCAGTCATAAAAGTATGCCTTATTTACTTTGAAGAACTACTAAAATAGTGTTTATTTTTCAGACAACATAAGCAGCAGATTTATATGAAATGATAACCTGGAATGATATGATAAAGTCATAAAATAAAACAAATATTTTATTAAAGTAAAGTAATGTGAATAAATGATGGTTAATAAGTGATAAGCAGCAATGGGCAGTCACTACCATCATGGGACTTTTATTAATTGTTTTATTCTGTGTTGTTAGAGCATTCAACTCACATAATGCAGAGTGCATTTAATGTGTAAAAAAATAATCAAATCAGAAACTGTGATAATTTTATAATCGAAACGAACCGACCACAAAAAGCACTAATCTCTCAGCACTACCAGTTAGGGAAAATCAGTTTTTTAGATCAATAGTTTATTATGTGTTCAAAGCAAGCAATAGGCAAAATACATTAATGGTTATCTCAGTGCCTGTGTGGTGCAGTGGGTACAGCCGCTTACAACGGCACACATACAATATGCCAGAGTAGGCATGGTTTCGATTCCGGGCCACTAACTCCCAAGTACTGTTCTAGTTACTCTCTGTGGGCTGTACTGTCTGGAGGAACTAGTGCTGTTCTAGTTACTCTCTGTGGGCTGTACTGTATGGAGGAACTAGTACTGTTCTAGTTACTCTCTGTGGGCTGTACTGTCTGGAGGAACTAGTGCTGTTCTAGTTACTATCTGTGGGCTTCACTGTCTGGAGGAACTAGTACTGTTCTAGTTACTTACTGTGGGCTGTACTGTCTGGAGGAACTAGTACTGTTCTAGTTACCCTCTGTGGGCTGTACTGTCTGGAGGAACTAGTACTGTTCTAGTTACTCTCTGTGGGCTGTACTGTCTGGAGGAACGAGTACTGTTCTAGTTACTCTCTGTGGGCTGTACTGTCTGGAGGAACTAGTACTGTTCTAGTTACTCTCTGTGGGCTGTACTGTCTGGAGGAACTAGTACTGTTCTAGTTACTCTCTGTGGGCTGTACTGTCTGGAGGAACGAGTACTGTTCTAGTTACTCTCTGTGGGCTGTACTGTCTGGAGGAACTAGTACTGTTCTAGTTACTTACTGTGGGCTGTACTGTCTGGAGGAACTAGTACTGTTCTAGTTACTCTCTGTGGGCTGTACTGTCTGGAGGAACTAGTACTGTTCTAGTTACTCTCTGTGGGCTGTACTGTCTGGAGGAACGAGTACTGTTCTAGTTACTCTCTGTGGGCTGTACTGTCTGGAGGAACTAGTACTGTTCTAGTTACTCTCTGTGGGCTGTACTGTCTGGAGGAACTAGTGCTGTTCTAGTTACTCTCTGTGGGCTGTACTGTATGGAGGAACTAGTACTGTTCTAGTTACTCTCTGTGGGCTGTACTGTCTGGAGGAACTGGTGCTGTTCTAGTTACTATCTGTGGGCTTCACTGTCTGGAGGAACTAGTACTGTTCTAGTTACTTAATGTGGGCTGTACTGTCTGGAGGAACTACTACTGTTCTAGTTACCCTCTGTGGGCTGTACTGTCTGGAGGAACTAGTACTGTTCTAGTTACTCTCTGTGGGCTGTACTGTCTGGAGGAACTAGTGCTGTTCTAGTTACTCTCTGTGGGCTGTACTGTCTGGAGGAACTAGTACTGTTCTAGTTACTCTCTGTGGGCTGTACTGTCTGGAGGAACTAGTACTGTTCTAGTTACTATCTGTGGGCTGTACTGTCTGGAGGAACTAGTACTGTTCTAGTTACTATCTGTGGGCTGTACTGTCTGGAGGAACTAGTACTGTTCTAGTTACTCTCTGTGGGCTGTACTGTCTGGAGGAACTAGTGCTGTTCTAGTTACTCTCTGTGGGCTGTACTGTCTGGAGGAACTAGTGCTGTTGTAGTTACTCTTGTGGGCTGTACTGTCTGGAGGAACTAGTACTGTTCTAGTTACTCTCTGTGGGCTGTACTGTCTGGAGGAACTAGTGCTGTTCTAGTTACTCTCTGTGGGCTGTACTGTCTGGAGGAACTAGTGCTGTTCTAGTTACTCTCTGTGGGCTGTACTGTCTGGAGGAACTAGTGCTGTTCTAGTTACTCTCTGTGGGCTGTACTGTCTGGGGGAACTAGTGCTGTTGTAGTTACTCTCTGTGGGCTGTACTGTCTGGAGGAACTAGTACTGTTCTAGTTACTCTCTGTGGGCTGTACTGTCTGGAGGAACTAGTACTGTTCTAGTTACTCTCTGTGGGCTGTACTGTCTGGAGGAACTAGTACTGTTCTAGTTACTCTCTGTGAGCTGTATTGTCTGGAGGAACTAGTACTGTTCTAGGTACTATCTGTGGGCTGTACTGTCTGGAGGAACTAGTACTGTTCTAGTTACTCTCTGTGGGCTGTACTGTCTGGAGGAACTAGTACTGTTCTAGTTACTCTCTGTGGGCTGTACTGTCTGGAGGAACTAGTACTGTTCAAGTTACTATCTCTGGGCTGTACTGTCTGGAGGAACTAGTACTATTCTAGTTACTCTCTGTGGGCTGTACTATCTGGAGGAACTAGTACAGTTCTAGTTACTCTCTGTGGGCTGTACTGTCTGGAGGAACTGGTGCTGTTCTAGTTACTATCTGTGGGCTTCACTGTCTGGAGGAACTAGTACTGTTCTAGTTACTTAATGTGGGCTGTACTGTCTGGAGGAACTACTACTGTTCTAGTTACCCTCTGTGGGCTGTACTGTCTGGAGGAACTAGTACTGTTCTAGTTACTATCTCTGGGCTGTACTGTCTGGAGGAACTAGTGCTGTTCTAGTTACTCTCTGTGGGCTGTACTGTCTGGAGGAACTAGTACTGTTCTAGTTACTATCTGTGGGCTGTACTGTCTGGAGGAACTAGTACTGTTCTAGTTACTATCTGTGGGCTGTACTGTCTGGAGGAACTAGTACTGTTCTAGTTACTCTCTGTGGGATGTACGGTCTGGAGGAACTAGTGCTGTTCTAGTTACTCTCTGTGGGCTGTACTGTCTGGAGGAACTAGTGCTGTTCTAGTTACTTAATGTGGGCTGTACTGTCTGGAGGAACTACTACTGTTCTAGTTACCCTCTGTGGGCTGTACTGTCTGGAGGAACTAGTACTGTTCTAGTTACTCTCTGTGGGCTGTACTGTCTGGAGGAACTAGTGCTGTTCTAGTTACTATCTGTGGGCTGTACTGTCTGGAGGAACTAGTACTGTTCTAGTTACTCTCTGTGGGCTGTACTGTCTGGAGGAACTAGTGCTGTTCTAGTTACTCTCTGTGGGCTGTACTGTCTGGAGGAACTAGTACTGTTCTAGTTACTCTCTGTGGGCTGTACTGTCTGGAGGAACTAGTACTGTTCTAGTTACTATCTGTGGGCTGTACTGTCTGGAGGAACTAGTACTGTTCTAGTTACTCTCTGTGGGCTGTACTGTCTGGAGGAACTAGTACTGTTCTAGTTACTATCTGTGGGCTGTACTGTCTGGAGGAACTAGTACTGTTCTAGTTACTATCTGTGGGCTGTACTGTCTGGAGGAACTAGTACTGTTCTAGTTACTCTCTGTGGGCTGTACGGTCTGGAGGAACTAGTGCTGTTCTAGTTACTCTCTGTGGGCTGTACTGTCTGGAGGAACTAGTGCTGTTCTAGTTACTTAATGTGGGCTGTACTGTCTGGAGGAACTACTACTGTTCTAGTTACCCTCTGTGGGCTGTACTGTCTGGAGGAACTAGTACTGTTCTAGTTACTCTCTGTGGGCTGTACTGTCTGGAGGAACTAGTGCTGTTCTAGTTACTATCTGTGGGCTGTACTGTCTGGAGGAACTAGTACTGTTCTAGTTACTCTCTGTGGGCTGTACTGTCTGGAGGAACTAGTGCTGTTCTAGTTACTCTCTGTGGGCTGTACTGTCTGGAGGAACTAGTACTGTTCTAGTTACTCTCTGTGGGCTGTACTGTCTGGAGGAACTAGTACTGTTCTAGTTACTATCTGTGGGCTGTACTGTCTGGAGGAACTAGTACTGTTCTAGTTACTCTCTGTGGGCTGTACTGTCTGGAGGAACTAGTACTGTTCTAGTTACTCTCTGTGGGCTGTACGGTCTGGAGGAACTAGTGCTGTTCTAGTTACTCTCTGTGGGCTGTACTGTCTGGAGGAACTAGTGCTGTTGTAGTTACTCTATGTGGGCTGTACTGTCTGGAGGAACTAGTACTGTTCTAGTTACTCTCTGTGGGCTGTACTGTCTGGAGGAACTAGTGCTGTTCTAGTTACTCTCTGTGGGCTGTACTGTCTGGAGGAACTAGTGCTGTTCTAGTTACTCTCTGTGGGCTGTACTGTCTGGAGGAACTAGTGCTGTTCTAGTTACTCTCTGTGGGCTGTACTGTCTGGGGGAACTAGTGCTGTTGTAGTTACTCTCTGTGGGCTGTACTGTCTGGAGGAACTAGTACTGTTCTAGTTACTCTCTGTGGGCTGTACTGTCTGGAGGAACTAGTACTGTTCTAGTTACTCTCTGTGGGCTGTACTGTCTGGAGGAACTAGTACTGTTCTAGTTACTCTCTGTGAGCTGTATTGTCTGGAGGAACTAGTACTGTTCTAGGTACTATCTGTGGGCTGTACTGTCTGGAGGAACTAGTACTGTTCTAGTTACTCTCTGTGGGCTGTACTGTCTGGAGGAACTAGTACTGTTCTAGTTACTCTCTGTGGGCTGTACTGTCTGGAGGAACTAGTACTGTTCTAGTTACTATCTCTGGGCTGTACTGTCTGGAGGAACTAGTACTATTCTAGTTACTCTCTGTGGGCTGTACTATCTGGAGGAACTAGTACAGTTCTAGTTACTCTCTGTGGGCTGTACTGTCTGGAGGAACTGGTGCTGTTCTAGTTACTATCTGTGGGCTTCACTGTCTGGAGGAACTAGTACTGTTCTAGTTACTTAATGTGGGCTGTACTGTCTGGAGGAACTACTACTGTTCTAGTTACCCTCTGTGGGCTGTACTGTCTGGAGGAACTAGTACTGTTCTAGTTACTATCTCTGGGCTGTACTGTCTGGAGGAACTAGTGCTGTTCTAGTTACTCTCTGTGGGCTGTACTGTCTGGAGGAACTAGTACTGTTCTAGTTACTATCTGTGGGCTGTACTGTCTGGAGGAACTAGTACTGTTCTAGTTACTATCTGTGGGCTGTACTGTCTGGAGGAACTAGTACTGTTCTAGTTACTCTCTGTGGGCTGTACGGTCTGGAGGAACTAGTGCTGTTCTAGTTACTCTCTGTGGGCTGTACTGTCTGGAGGAACTAGTGCTGTTCTAGTTACTCTCTGTGGGCTGTACTGTCTGGAGGAACTAGTGCTGTTCTAGTTACTCTCTGTGGGCTGTACTGTCTGGAGGAACTAGTGCTGTTCTAGTTACTCTCTGTGGGCTGTACTGTCTGGGGGAACTAGTGCTGTTGTAGTTACTCTCTGTGGGCTGTACTGTCTGGAGGAACTAGTACTGTTCTAGTTACTCTCTGTGGGCTGTACTGTCTGGAGGAACTAGTACTGTTCTAGTTACTCTCTGTGAGCTGTATTGTCTGGAGGAACTAGTACTGTTCTAGTTACTATCTGTGGGCTGTACTGTCTGGAGGAACTAGTACTGTTCTAGTTACTCTCTGTGGGCTGTACTGTCTGGAGGAACTAGTACTGTTCTAGTTACTATCTCTGGGCTGTACTGTCTGGAGGAACTAGTACTATTCTATTTACTCTCTGTGGGCTGTACTATCTGGAGGAACTAGTACAGTTCTAGTTACTCTCTGTGGGCTGTACTGTCTGGAGGAACTAGTACTGTTCTAGTTACTCTCTGTGGGCTGTACTGTCTGGAGGAACTAGTACTGTTCTAGTTACTCTCTGTGGGCTGTACTGTCTGGAGGAACTAGTACTGTTCTAGTTACTCTCTGTGGGCTGTACTGTCTGGAGGAACTAGTACTGTTCTAGTTACTCTCTGTGGGCTGTACTGTCTGGAGGATTTAGTACTGTTCTAGTTACTCTCTGTGGGTTGTACTGTCTGGAGAAGCTAGTGCTGTTCTAGTTACTCTCTGTGGGCTGTACTGTCTGGAGGAACTAGTACTGTTCTAGTTACTCTCTGTGGGCTGTACTGTCTGGAGGAACTAGTACTGTTCTAGTTACTATCTCTGGGCTGTACTGTCTGGAGGAACTAGTACTATTCTAGTTACTCTCTGTGGGCTGTACTATCTGGAGGAACTAGTACAGTTCTAGTTACTCTCTGTGGGCTGTACTGTCTGGAGGAACTAGTACTGTTCTAGTTACTCTCTGTGGGCTGTACTGTCTGGAGGAACTAGTACTGTTCTAGTTACTCTCTGTGGGCTGTACTGTCTGGAGGAACTAGTACTGTTCTAGTTACTCTCTGTGGGCTGTACTGTCTGGAGGAACTAGTACTGTTCTAGTTACTCTCTGTGGGCTGTACTGTCTGGAGGATTTAGTACTGTTCTAGTTACTCTCTGTGGGTTGTACTGTCTGGAGGAACTAGTACTGTTCTAGTTACTCTCTGTGGGCTGTACTGTCTGGAGAAGCTAGTGCTGTTCTAGTTACTCTCTGTGGGCTGTACTGTCTGGAGGATTTAGTACTGTTCTAGTTACTCTCTGTGGGCTGTACTGTCTGGAGGAACTAGTCCTGTTCTAGTTACTCTCTGTGGGCTGTACTGTCTGGAGAAACTAGTGCTGTTCTAGTTACTCTCTGTGGGCTGTACTGTCTGGAGGATTTAGTACTGTTCTAGTTACTCTCTGTGGGCTGTACTGTCTGGAGGAACTAGTCCTGTTCAAGTTACTCTCTGTGGGCTGTACTGTCTGGAGGAACTAGTACTGTTGTAGTTACTTTCTGTGGGTTGTACTGTCTGGAGGAACTAGTGCTGTTGTAGTTACTCTCTGTGGGCTGTTCTTGTACTCAAGTCATTTCTGAATGAAGTAACTTACTTTTTACTCCTTTACATTTGACCAAATCACTTTAGTTACATGTATTTATATTGGAAAGTCGCTGTTTAATTAAAACCTCCTAACCAAATGGTGCACTTATTTTTACTGTTGGTTTCCCTTTACATCTGTATGGACGTTTCACAACCCTTGAAAAATGAAATGTATTCAAAACAGCTTGTCAGCAGAAAGTCCATTAGCTCTCAAAGTTGTCAGTCAAATCCAGTTTTATCCAGTTTTATCCAGTTTTATCCAGTTTTATCCAGTTTTATCCAGTTGTAGCACGTCTTCATATTTTGGTCTTCATATTTTTGTTCTTGGGTTCTTAGTCAGATGCGATCAGAGGTAAGTCGAACTTTAATTACCTTCTGTCTTTTGTAATATTATATATTACTGGAGTAAGATAAATATTTCTAAGATATAATTCTGCTGTTGAAATTGTGTTTTGAGGACAAGTGCAAATCAAATGGCTAGGTAGCTAGCTTTGGCTAACCCAGAATCTGTTAATTTCCTGTTTTTAGCTACCCATGTGGTCTGTTTGTTGGCAAACTAGCCACCTTGTCATTGGCATAAAGAGCGAACAGATTAATCAAATCAAATCAAATGTTATTTGTCACATGCGCCGAATACAACAGATGGAGACCTTAGAGTGAAATGCATATTTACAAGCCCTTAACCAACAATGGAGTTTTAAGAAAAATAAGTGTTAAGAAAGTATTTAGTAAAATAAACTAAAGTAAAAAATTAAAAAGATGTGTGGCGATAGCTAACTAGCTATCATAATAATAATAATAATAATAATAATAATAATAATAATAATAATAATAATAATAATAATAATAATAATAATAAGCCATTTAGCAGATGCTTTTATCCAAAGCGACTTACAGTCATGCGTGCATACATTTTTTTTTTGTGTATGGGTGGTCCCGGGGATCGAACCCACTACCTTGGCGTTACAAGCGCCGTGCTCTACCAGCTGAGCTACAGAGGACCACTATCACATTGGTTGCCACTAGATAAACTAGCTAGCTGCAGTGTCAACCATGTAGCTAGCTAACGTTAGCTAGATCAATGGGTCAGTCCACCGCAACATCCTGGGGGAGGAGAATGGGCCAGCCGAGGGGGAGGAGAATGAACCAGCCGAGGGGGAGGAGAATGGGCCAACCGAGGTGGAGAAGAATGGGCCAGCCGAGGGTGAGGAGAATGGACCAGCCAAGGGGGAGGAGAATGGACCAGCCAAGGGGGAGGAACCAAGAAAATAAAATATCCTTCAGAGTGGAAAGGAGCGGTTCGGAAGAGAAGGATGAAGTGGAAGTCCGGTTTTGTCGAGAAGGGATACAACTTTTGTCAAAAATTTGGAGAATTAACGTAGCAGGTTAGGAGGAGTAGGTTAAGGTTAGGAAAAGGGTTAGGGTTAGCTAAAATGCAAAAAAAATCTACTTTGGACTATTTAATTCCATAGTGAAATGTGTCTAATTATGATAAATTTATTCATAGGCTACTATTTCATCCCTGAATGAAAATACAGGCCTCGTCCCGACACATCTATGGTTGCTAGCCAAGCCGGCTGGCCATTCATTCTATCGGTTAGGTTGCCAGAGACACAACCCAGTAGTTTGTTCTAAATGTTTTGTTGCCATGCTGGCTGGCAATACTCTTATCCTTTTGCGTGCTAGCTAGCTAACTATGGCTAACACAGTCAGGTCAAGACATGAATATAGAATAACAGCAAAGTAGCTGCATTTCATTTCGTTTGACCTGTTTTTCTATTGACATTTATTTGTATATATCCATAAAAATGATGCTGATTCATGATTTCGACTGGCTGAGAAAAGATGTCCATCTCATCCTGACATGTTCATTCTCAATAGGACAGTGGACATCGATTTTCAATATTGAAACAATGTTGCAAATGTCGAGAGACAGACAGCAACGTTTGCACAACCCCCGGTTGTTGCAAACCAAATGTTAGGCAAGAATAATGTCTAGATGCTTTTTACAGTGGAGATCAAGTTAATAAATTGGCTGGCAGGGCTGATGCGTAGGGATTTCTCAGAATGTAACAGAAAACAAGATGCCCATTTTGGCGTCATAGGCTTACTCGTGCTAAATAGGTTAAATTAGTATGGCTTAGAACACATCTCAACCAATCATAATGCTTGTTTTGACCAACCCGTTGTAGAATCCTGCAATCAGCATGCCAATTGCCCACTACCTCAAAACTTCAGATATCTGTGGCATTGTGTTGTGTGCGAAAAACTACACATTTTAGAGTGGCCATTTATTGTCCCCAGCACAAGGTGCACCTGTGTAATGATCATGCTGTTTATTAATCAGCTTCATGATATGCCACACCTGTCAGGTGGATGGATTATGTTGGCAAAGGAGAAAATGCTCACCAACAGTGAAGTAAAGAGAAATAAGCTTTTTGTGCGTATGGAACATTTCTGGGAAATGTTATTTCAGCTCATGAAACATGGGAACAACACTTTACATGTTGCGTTTATATTTTTGTTCAGTGTAGTTGCTTTTTTTACAGTCACACGGTTCATTTGAATTTCCTGATGTATCAGGAAAATTCTCCGCAACAAAACAGTGATCAAGTTAATATCCGACATCTGTAAAGCCTCGTGAACAGGAGGTAGCGTACCTAGGCAGTGCAAAATGTACAGCTAATAACGTTTGCTCTTTATCAACAGAAGATTTTTTTTAAACTAATAATAAATACAAGAGTATGCTGATCATTGGATAATCATAATTAAAAGGCCAAAACGTATGGTTCTTTCATTTACCCTGAACCCTACAAACATACAGGATATATATATAAAAATCACTCAGAAGTCTCAGTATAGCCCTAATTTCAGTAAATCAGGACAAAAATATTTCCACTGAACTGCAAAGTTGTCACGAATTCAGCCGAGGCTGCCCCTCCTCCTTGCTCGGGCAGGTTTCGGCGTTCGTCGTCGCCGGCTTACTAGCCACTACCGCTCCATTTATCATCACTCCATTTGTCTTGTCTTGTCTTGTCAATCACACACACCTGGTACTCATTCCCTCATTAGTCTGTGTATAAGTGTTCCCTCTGCCCCCTTGTCCTTTGTGAGTGATTGTTCATTGTGAGCTACTCTTTCCTTGTATGTAGCCAAGGTGGATTTTTCGTTTTGACGCTTGCTGCGCTTTATTCATGTACACTGAATAAACTCTGGAATTTCTGTGTTTTTCACCACAAAGTGAACTCGCATATGTCTTAAAGCAGAAACAGGTTTATATTCCACCTTCAGATGTTACTTTATGACTGGAGCAAAATGCC
The DNA here is from genome assembly GCF_020615455.1 of Coregonus clupeaformis. Classification (NCBI taxonomy): domain Eukaryota; kingdom Metazoa; phylum Chordata; class Actinopteri; order Salmoniformes; family Salmonidae; genus Coregonus; species Coregonus clupeaformis. The sequence goes on along the minus strand of NC_059225.1, from coordinate 6,781,409 downwards.
ATCCACACACACACACACACACGTGCTTGCCTTAAGATAAGATGGGACGCCCTTGTCTTAAGATAAGATGGGACGCCCTTGCCTTAAGATAAGATGGGACGCCCTTGTCTTAAGATAAGATGGGACGCCCTTGCCTTAAGATAAGATGGGATGCCCTTGTCTTAAGATAAGATGGGATGCCCTTGCCTTAAGATAAGATGGGACGCCCTTGTCTTAAGATAAGATGGGATGCCCTTGTCTTAAGATAAGATGGGACGCCCTTGCCTTAAGATAAGATGGGACGCCCTTGTCTTAAGATAAGATGGGACGCCCTTGTCTTAAGATAAGATGGGATGCCCTTGTCTTAAGATAAGATGGGACGCCCTTGTCTTAAGATAAGATGGGACGCCCTTGCCTTAAGATAAGATGGGACGCCCTTGTCTTAAGATAAGATGGGACGCCCTTGCCTTAAGATAAGATGGGACGCCCTTGTCTTAAGATAAGATGGGATGCCCTTGTCTTAAGATAAGATGGGATGCCCTTGTCTTAAGATGGGACGCCCTTGTCTTAAGATAAGATGGGATGCCCTTGTCTTAAGATGGGACGCCCTTGTCTTAAGATAAGATGGGACGCCCTTGTCTTAAGATAAGATGGGACGCCCTTGCCTTAAGATAAGATGGGACGCCCTTGTCTTAAGATAAGATGGGACGCCCTTGTCTTAAGATAAGATGGGACGCCCTTGTCTTAAGATGGGATGCCCTTGTCTTAAGATAAGATGGGATGCCCTTGTCTTAAGATGGGACGCCCTTGTCTTAAGATAAGATGGGACGCCCTTGTCTTAAGATAAGATGGGACGCCCTTGCCTTAAGATAAGATGGGACGGCCTTGTCTTAAGATAAGATGGGACGCCCTTGCCTTAAGATAAGATGGGACGCCCTTGTCTTAAGATAAGATGGGACGCCCTTGTCTTAAGATAAGATGGGACGCCCTTGTCTTAAGATAAGATGGGACGCCCTTGTCTTAAGATAAGATGGGACGCCCTTGTCTTAAGATAAGATGGGACGCCCTTGCCTTAAGATAAGATGGGACGCCCTTGTCTTAAGATAAGATGGGACGCCCTTGTCTTAAGATAAGATGGGACGCCCTTGTCTTAAGATAAGATGGGATGCCCTTGTCTTAAGATAAGATGGGATGCCCTTGTCTTAAGATAAGATGGGACGCCCTTGCCTTAAGATAAGATGGGACGCCCTTGTCTTAAGATAAGATGGGACGCCCTTGTCTTAAGATAAGATGGGACGCCCTTGTCTTAAGATAAGATGGGACGCCCTTGTCTTAAGATAAGATGGGACGCCCTTGTCTTAAGATAAGATGGGACGCCCTTGTCTTAAGATAAGATGGGATGCCCTTATCTTAAGATAAGATGGGACGCCCTTGTCTTAAGATGGGACGCGCTTGTCTTAAAGTGTAATGTGGCATCTTGACCCCCACATTGAAGACCGTCCAGGGCTTCTAGCCTACACCTCCCTCCCCTCTAGCGGCCCCCTTACTCTCCGAAGTTGGACCCTTTGCTGTAGGGTTCGTTCCTGAGGTTGTAGGCCTGGTAGCACGAAGACATGTCACACACTCCCGGAAGTCCTGACGACCCTCGTTTCCCTGGTATTACGGGACTTCCCGACTTCCAAGGCATCCCCCGAGGGCCCGGACATCGGATGCCGTCAGATCCACGAGGCCCCTGTACTCCTGCTCGTCATTTAGGATACATTTACGATAGGAGGTTATGACTTCACAGAACGAGAAGTGTGTTTTTGTGTTTCAGAAGAATCAATGGTGATGGTTTCATACGGAGCTATGGGATATGTGGTTCTAGAAGAACATTTGTGCAGGCTAATTTGATTTTATGCTCTCTGGAAGATACCTATTTAAAAGGCTCCAATCACTGGACACTCTCCTTGACAGATGGGGCAAATTAGTCATCAGTTACCACTAACTAGCCACTTTAGCCTGTTCCTGTTCGAGCTCTGAATCCCTAGAGGATGACAGTCCTCTTGGTCCAGTGTCACCTGAGGATGACAGTCCTCTTGGTCCAGTGTCACCTGAGGATGACAGTCCTCTTGGTCCAGTGTCACCTGAGGATGACAGTCCTCTTGGCCCAGTGTCACCTGAGGATGACAGTCCTCTCGGCCCAGTGTCACCTGAGGATGACAGTCCTCTCGGCCCAGTCACCTGAGGATGACAGTCCTCTTGGCCCAGTGTCACCTGAGGATCACAGTACTCTTGGCCCAAAGTCACCTGTGGATGACAGTACTCTTGGCCCAGTGTCACCTGAGGATGACAGTACTCTTGGCCCAGTGTCACCTGAGGATGACAGTCCTCTTAGCCCAGTGTCACCTGAGGATGAAAGTCCTCTTGGTCCAGTGTCACCTGAGGATGACAGTCCTCTTGGTCCAGTGTCACCTGAGGATGACAGTCCTCTTGGCCCAGTGTCACCTGAGGATGACAGTCCTCTTGGCCCAGTGTCACCTGAGGATGACAGTCCTCTTGGTCCAGTATCACCTGAGGATGACAGTCCTCTTGGCCCAGTGTCACCTGAGGATGACAGTCCTCTTGGTCCAGTATCACCTGAGGATGACAGTCCTCTTGGTCCAGTGTCACCTGAGGATGACAGTCCTCTTGGCCCAGTGTCACCTGAGGATGACAGTCCTCTTGGCCCAGTGTCACCTGAGGATGACAGTCCTCTCGGCCCAGTCACCTGAGGATGACAGTCCTCTCGGCCCAGTCACCTGAGGATGACAGTCCTTTTGGCACAAAGTCACCTGTGGATGACAGTACTCTTGGCCCAGTGTCACCTGTGGATGACAGTACTCTTGGCCCAAAGTCACCTGAGGATGACAGTCCTCTTGGCCCAGTGTCACCTGAGGATGACAGTCATCTTGGCCCAGTGTCACCTGAGGATCACAGTCTCTTGGTCCAGTGTCAACTAAGGATGAGAGTACTCTTGGCCCAGTGTCACCTGAGGATGACAGTCCTCTCGGCCCAGTCACCTGAGGATGACAGTCCTTTTGGCCCAAAGTCACCTGTGGATGACAGTACTCTTGGCCCAGTGTCACCTGAGGATGACAGTCCTCTTGGCCCAATGTCACCTGAGGATGACAGTCCTCTTGGCCCAGTGTCACCTGAGGATGACAGTCCTCTTGGCCCAGTGTCACCTGAGGATGACAGTCCTCTTGGCCCAGTGTCACCTGAGGATCACAGTCTCTTGGTCCAGTGTCAACTAAGGATGACAATACTCTTGGCCCAGTGTAACCTGATGATGACAGTCCTCTTGGCCCAGTGTCACCTGAGGATGACAGTCCTCTTGGCCCAGCGTCACCTGAGGATGACAGTCCTCTCGGCCCAGCGTCACCTGAGGATGACAGTCCTCTCGGCCCAGCGTCACCTGAGGATGACAGTCCTCTTGGCCCAGTGTCACCTGAGGATAACAGTCCTCTTGGCCCAGTGTCACCTGAGGATGACAGTCCTCTTGGCCCAGTGTCACCTGAGGATGACAGCACATTTATAATCATTATAATGTGTATACATTTACATTTTTGTCATTTAGCAGACACTCTTATCCAGAGGGACTTACAGTTAGTGAGTGCATAAATTTTTCATACTTTTGTATAGAACCAACATGGCTCTAACTCACCTGCTAACATACACCACTGTAACTTCAAGTAGAGAACATTGTACAGTTGAAGTCGGATGTTTACATACACCTTAGCCAAATACATTTAAACTCAGTTTTTCACAATTCCTGACATTTAATCCTAGTAAACATTCCCTGTCTTAAGTCAGTTAGGATCACCACTTTATTTTAAGAATGTGAAATGTCAGAATAATAGTAGAGAGAATGATTTATTTAAGCTTTTATTTATTTTATCACATTCCCAGTGGGTCAGAAGTTTACATACACTCAATTAGTATTTGGTAGCATTGCCTTTAAATTGTTTAACTTGGGTCAAACGTTTTGGGTAGCCTTCCACAAGCTTCCCACAATAAGTTGTGTGAATTTTGGCCCATTCCTCCTGACAGAGCTGGTGTATCTGAGTCAGGTTCGTAGGCCTCCTTGCTCACACACACTTTTTCTGTTCTGCCCACACATTTTCTATAGGATTGAGGTCAGGGCTTTGTGATGGCCACTCCAATACCTTGACTTTGTTGTCCTTAAGCCATTTTGCCACAACTTTGAAAGTATGCTTGGGGTCATTGTCCATTTGGAAGACCCATTTGCGACCAAGCTTTAACTTCCTGACTGATGTCTTCAGATGTTGCTTCAATATATCCACATCAATTTCCTTCCTCATGATGCCATCTATTTTGTGAAGAGCACCAGTCCCTCCTGCAGCAAAGCACCCACACAACATGATGCTGCCACCCCCGTGCTTCATGGTTGGGATGGTGATCTTCGGCTTGCAAGCATCCCCCTTTTTCCTCCAAACATAACGATGGTCATTATGGCCAAACAGTTCTATTTTTGTTTCATCAGACCAGAGGACATTTCTCCAAAAAGTATGATCTTTGTCCCCATGTGCAGTTGCAAACCGTAGTCTGCCTTTTTTATGGCGGTTTTGGAGCAGTGGCTTCTTCCTTGCGGAGATACAGGACTCGTTTTACTGTGGATATAGATACTTTTGTACCTGTTTCCTCCAGCATCTTCACAAGGTCCTTTGCTGTTGTTCTGGGATTGATTTGCACTTTTCACACCAAAGTACGTTCATCTCTAGGAGACAGAACACGTCTCCTTCCTGAGCGGTATGACGGCTGCGTGGTCCCATGGTGTTTATACTTGCGTACTATTGTTTGTAGCGTAGAATCCCGTATTATCGGCATATTCAACAGCGTTTAACATTTACATTTACATTTTAGTCATTTAGCAGACGCTCTTATCCAGAGCGACTTACAGGAGCAATTAGGGTTAAGTGCCTTGCTCAAGGGCACATTTAAGTCATTTAGCAGACGCTCTTGTCCAGAGCGACTCACAAATTGATGCATTCACCCTATAGCCAGTGGGATAACCACTTTACACATTTTTTTGGGGGGGGTAGAAGGATTGCTTTATCCTATCCCAGGTATTCCTTAAAGAGGTGGGGTTTCAAATGTCTCCGGAAGGTGGTAAGTGACTCCGCTGTGTGTGTGTGGGGGGGTAGAAGGATTACTTTATCCTATCCCAGGTATTCCTTAAAGAGGTGGGGTTTCAAATGTCTCCGGAAGGTGGTGAGCAACTCCGCTGTGTGTGGGGGGGGTAGAAGGATTGCTTTATCCTATCCCAGGTATTCCTTAAAGAGGTGGGGTTTCAAATGTCTCCGGAAGGTGGTGAGTGACTCCGCTGTCCTGGCGTCATGAGGGGAGCTTGTTCCACCATTGGGGTGCCAGAGCAGCGAACAGTTTTGACTGGGCTGAGCGGGAACTATGCTTCCGCAGAGGAAGGGAGCCAGCAGGCCAGAGGTGGATGAACGCAATGCCCTCGTTTGGGTGTAGGGATTGATCAGAGCCCGAAGGTACAGAGGTGCCGTTCCCCTCGCTGCTCCAAAGGCAAGCACCATGGTCTTGTAACGGATGCGAGCTTCAACTGGAAGCCAGTGGAGTGTGCGGAGGAGGGGGGTGACGTGAGAGAACTTGGGAAGGTTGAACACCAGACGGGCTGCGGCATTCTGGATGAGTTGTAGGGGTTTAATGGCACATGCAGGGAGGCCAGCCAACAGCGAGTTGCAGTAATCCAGACGGGAGATGACAAGTGCCTGGATTAGGACCTGTGCCGCTTCCTGTGTAAGGCAGGGTCGTACTCTCCGAATGTTGTAGAGCATGAACCTGCAGGAGCGGGTCACCGCCTTGATGTTAGCGGAGAACGACAGGGTGTTGTCCAGGGTCACGCCAAGGCTCTTCGCACTCTGGGAGGAGGACACAACGGAGTTGTCAACCGTGATGGCGAGATCATGGAACGGGCAGTCCTTCCACGGGAGGAAGAGCAGCTCCGTCTTGCCAGGGTTCAGCTTGAGGTGGTGATCCGTCATCCATACTGATATGTCTGCCAGACATGCAGAGATGCGATTCGCCACCTGGTTATCAGAAGGGGGAAAGGAGAAGATTAGTTGGGTATCGTCAGCGTAGCAATGATAGGAGAGGCCGTGTGAGGATATGACAGAGCCAAGTGACTTGGTGTATAGGGAGAAAAGGAGAGGGCCTAGAACTGAGCCCTGGGGGACACCAGTGGTGAGAGCACGTGGTGCGGAGACAGCTTCTCGCCACGCCACTTGGTAGGAGCGACCGGTCAGGTAGGACGCAATCCAGGAGTGAGCCGCGCCGGAGATGCCCAGCTCGGAGAGGGTGGAGAGGAGGATCTGATGGTTCACAGTATCAAAGGCAGCAGACAGGTCTAGAAGGACAAGAGCAGAGGAGAGAGAGTTAGCTTTAGCAGTGCGGAGAGCCTCCGTGACACAGAGAAGAGCAGTCTCAGTTGAATGACCAGTCCTGAAACCTGATTGGTTTGGATCAAGAAGGTCATTCTGAGAGAGATAGCAAGAGAGTTGGCTAAAGACGGCACGCTCAATAGTTTTGGAAAGGAAAGAAAGAAGGGATACTGGTCTGTAGTTGTTGACATCAGTGGGGTCGAGTGTTGGTTTTTTGAGAAGGGGGAGCAACTCTCGCTCTCTTGAAGACGGAAGGGACATGGCCAGCGGTCAAGGATGAGTTGATCAGCGAGGTGAGGTAGGGGAGAAGGTCACCGGAGATGGTCTGGAGAAGAGAGGAGGGGATGGGGTCAAGCGGGCAGGTTGTTGGGCGGCCTGCAGTCACAAGTCGCAGGATTTTATCTGGAGAGAGAGGGGAGAAAGAAGTCAAAGCATAGGGTAGGGCAGTGTGAGCAGGACCAGCAGTGTCATTAGACTTAACAAACGAGGATCGGATGTCGTCAACCTTCTTTTCAAAGTGGTTGACGAAGTCATCCACAGAGAGAGAGGAGGGGGGGGGGGGTTAGAGGCAGATGCTTGGAATTTAGAGTGGTAGAAGGTGGCCTTAGCAGCAGAAACAGATGAAGAAAATGTAGAGAGGAGGGAGTGAAAAGATGCCAGGTCGGCAGGGAGTTTAGTTTTCTTCCATTTCCGCTCCGCTGCCCGGAGCTCTGTTCTGTGAGCTCGCAATGAGTCATCAAGCCACGGAGCTGGAGGGGAGGACCGAGCCGGCCGGGAGGATAGGGGACACAGAGAGTCAAAGGATGCAGAAAGGGAGGAGAGGAGGGTTGAGGAGGCAGAATCAGGAGATTGGAGGGAGAAGGATTGAGCAGAGGGAAGAGATGATAGGATGGAAGAGGAGAGAGTAGTGGGAGAGAGAGAGCGAAGGTTGCGGCGGCGCATTACCATCTGTGTAGGGGCAGAGTGAGTAGTGTGGGAGGAGAGCGAGAGAGAAAAGGAAACAAAGTAGTGGTCGGAGACATGGAGGGGAGTTGCAGTGAGATTAGTAGAGGAGCAGCATCTAGTGAAGATGAGGTCAAGCGTATTGCCTGCCTTGTGAGTAGGGGGGACGGTGAGAGGGTGAGGTCAAAAGAGGAGAGGAGTGGAAAGAAGGAGGCAGAGAGAAATGAGTCAAATGTGGACATAGGGAGGTTGAAATCCCCCAAAACTGTGAGGGGTGAGCCATCCTCAGGAAAGGAACTTATCAAGGCGTCAAGCTCATTGATGAACTCTCCAAGGGAACCTGGAGGGCGATAGATGACAAGGATATTAAGCTTAAATGGGCTAGTGACTGTGACAGCATGGAATTCAAATGAGGAGATAGACAGATGGGTTAGGGGAAAAATTGAGAATGTCCACTTGGGAGAGATGAGGATTCCTGTACCACCACCCCTCTGACCAGATGCTCTCGGGGTATGCGAGAACACATGGTCAGACGAGGAGAGAGCAGTAGGAGTAGCAGTGTGTTCAGTGGTAATCCATGTTTCCGTCAGCGCCAGGAAGTCGAGGGACTGGAGGTTGGCATAGGCTGGGATGAAGTCAGCTTTGTTGGCAGCAGAACGGCAGTTCCAGAGGCTGCCTGAGACCTGGAACTCCAGGTGTGGGGTGCGTGCTGGGACCACCAGGTTAGAGAGGCAGCAGCCACGCGGTGTGGTGCGTTTGTGTAGCCTGTGCAGAGAGGAGAGAACAGGGATAGGCAGAGGCATAGTTGACAGGCTGTAGCAAATGGCTACAAAAATGCAGAGGAGATCGGAATGAAATGAGCTAAGCATCTGGGAGAGGAGAGAGCAGGGCCTCCCTCACCAAAAACCTCTACCTCAGAAACTAAAATTGTTTCACTGAACCACCCGAACAAAAACTCTCCCAACTTCCACTTTAGAAATTAGAATTGTTGTAAACTACAGCAGACTTATCAGTAGCTGTAATTAAGTACAGCAGCTACCAACCACCTAACGTTAATGCCTCGGATGAGGTTAGGAAAAACAGCTGAATGGTAGCAGCTAGCTGGCTCAATCACAGGTACTCTTAAGCATGAAATAACATTGGAAACAATTAACCACAGTTGCAAAAAGTTACCAGTAGCTACCCTCTAGCTAGCTAGCTTTGTTGGTCCAAGTAGTGGGTAGGCTAGCCTCGTGCTTCGCCGGAGTCCGCCGAATACAGTCCTTACCTACAATAATTACCTACAATAACCTTCAATAACTACCTGAGTAAGCTACCTATAATACCAAACTACAGTACCTACCTACAATCTAAATACATGGTTTAAGCTTAACTCAACACCATATAAGAAGCCAAGCTTACCTTTCATAACGGAGCAATGATTAAACGTTGGGTAGCTAGCACAAATATATTGTATTTAGCTACCACAGTACAGCCAGCTGATAGTGTTGGCTGGCTAGCAATGGCTACTGTGTTGACTTTGTTTGAAAAACGGCGTCGCTCCGAGCGAATGTAGCTGGCTAAAAGGATATTGTTTTTAGTTGCAACCGTTGCTAATAGCAACTCACCAGCTAATCCAGGAGGTGAGTTAGCTAGCTAGCTTCGTGCTACATCCGGCACCGCCGAATACAAAAGTAACCTACAATAACTACACAACAGCTACCCGCAACAGCCCACGATGCCTACCTATACTACTTAATAATATACAGCCCACGATGCCTACCTATAGTACCTGACTACAATCTAAATACATAGCTTAAGCCTTACTCGACAAAGCCCAAGCTATGTATAAAGCCAAACTGGCAGACTGCAATCAGTAGCCGAAATTAAGTACAGCAGCTACCGACCACCTAACGTTAATGATAATGAGGTTAGAAAAAACAGCTGAAGGTGGCAGCTAGCTGGCTCAATTACAGGTACTCTTAAGCGTGAAATAACATTGGAAACAGCTAACCACAGTTGCTAAAAGTTACCGGTAGTTACCCGCTAGCTAGCTAGCTTTGTTGGTCCAAGTAGAGGGTAGGCTAGCCTCGTGCTTCGCCGGGGTCCGCCGAATACGGTCCTTACCTACAATAATAACCTACAATAACTACCGGAGTAAGCTACCTATAATACCAAACTACAATACCTACCTACAATCTAAATACATGGTTTAAGCTTAACTCAACACCATATAAGAAGCCAAGCTTACCTCTCCTGCTAGAGAAAACACAACCTCTCCCGTCAACAGTGTTATCTTGCGATCAAGCCTTCAATGTTTTGTGATTATTGGTGTCGTAAAAATGTTAGCTAATGGTTTAGCAATTAGCAAGTTTGACATTTCATTTGAAATATTACTGTTATCTGCTTTTGATAAGCGGTTTAGCAAAAAAAATACGTCCCGTATTATCTGTATACGGCCCCCAGTTATTGGGCACCTTACTATTTTGTTCAATTACAAGATATATCCGTTTAATTTTGTTGAAAAAAGAGACACCAACCACGTACCCGAAGTGTTTACTAGATAGTTGACTAGTTGGCTAGTCTTCAGGTAAAAAAATAATGATTTGCCTGTTAACTTTTCATTGCGTAGCCCGGTGCGCCCTCTTGTGGACTCTTAAAAAATGGATCTTCACCAACATTTTCAGTGTTGTAAACAAATGAAATATGAGTATTAATAATTTACATCAAATACACTTTAATTTCAGTTATGCGCATTAACATAAAACAATGAAAACACTGTTGGAGTTTGTGTTGCAGAGGTGCACTTGGAAAGTAAAGGAAGAAATACACAAGATGGGTTCAATAAATATATATATATATATATATATATATTATATTTTAGACATTTATTTTTTTGAACAAATAAAGAATTTCATATGAACACAAACAAAACAAACAGTTAAATCTCGACCTCCATCCCTATATTGTCACAAAAATCACAATAAAAATCCAGCTCCACCCCTACCTCTTGATCCCACTGCACACACCTGCAGTGGAACCAGTGCAGACAGAAGTCACAGCACACCCATGGCACCTCGGATCTACACTCCTGAGAGGAGCTTGCAGGCGGATCATGCTCCCCGCAGCGAGCACAGCAGGCGGTGTCTTCTTTTATAAAAAATTTAATAATAATACAAATTGATTAATATGGTTTTGCAAAATATAGAAGTTCTTCAAAAACAATAGTAATTGATACAACTGAGAGAGCGAGAAAAACAGATTATGAAGTACCTGAGAGTGGTGCCATGGGTGGTGTGACAGATGTGACCGGTGTAGCTTTTCTCTTCCTTTTCTGTGCTGCAGTTTGAGAAAAAGTGGTGTTAGACAGAGCATGTTGCATGAAAACCCTTTTCAACTTTTTTACATCAATACCTCTGGAGGAAGCTGCAGAGGTTTTGGAGGAGGCGGAGATGACTTGAGGGCTGGTGCTATGTACTGTAGATATATAAAGATATATATATATATTTTTTACATTGCTGTTTTATAAAACAGATAACAAACAGTCATTTTTTCGTAATTTAACATGTGTTTACCTGTGGAGGTGGTGGTATTCAAATTGCAGGGGGCAGGGACACCAGACGAGGCTGCTATGGTGGTGTGACCAGGGGAGACGGAGGAGGCAGTTGGTCCAGAGGAGGCCGTGTTGGTGGTGACAGACATGGGGGGTGGTGTGCATTGGGGTGGTGGTGGACAAAACCGCCGACAATGGCTTGGAGGAGCTGGTGTTTGTAATGGTGGGGTTGAGGGGCCGACGATGGTGTGGCCGGGAGAGTAGGCATGTGGCCTTCTTCTGCAGCTGGGGACTCCGGCGGCTCCTACAGGTGTTGCACACTGGGAGGCACTGGCAGTGGTGATGCAGCTGTCAGGAGTGGTTCCAGCAGGGGGTCCAGCAGAGGCGATGGCGTCAATGGTCTCATCCATGGCAGCCCTCTCCTGTGCCCTCTGTGTTCTGAGGGCTGCCCGACGCTCTTTCTCCTCTGCCCCGGCCCTCTCCTTCTCACCCCTCTCCTGCCACTGGCGCGTGTATTCCTCCTCGGCGAGGCATGTGGTGACCACAGGGAGTCTTCTGTATCGGTCCAGCCGATACTTCAGGACAGTAAGGATGTGCCCCAGGTCCTTCGCTATCAGCCCCCCCTCTATTGGGGGGTGCTCTTCTAGAGCTAGGGATAGGACTGGAGCAGCGGCTGGGACTGGGGCAGGGGCTGAGGGTCCTCCTGTGGTCGCTGGGGAGGAGGTGCTGATGGATGGCACAGTGCTGCTGGTTCCAGTAGAGGCGGTGTTGGGACCCGGTAGGGTCCGAGACGGCATTAAACGGGACCCTTCAATGGCTGAAGGGTCAAAAGGGAAGAGGCCACATTTCTTAAACCCTTCCACCACATAGCACATGTCCTTGCATCGCTGGTACGGGTAGCGGAATACTCTGGCAAATTCTGATTTGTTTACCATGTAGGAGTGGTCAAAATGGCCAAGGTCTCCAGCTACCTTGGAGAACTCAGCCTTTAAAGGGCCAAAGTATGCCACGTCCAGCGGCTGCAGGACATGGGTGCAGTGTGGTAGAAGACAAATAAGTATAACCCCTTCCCTTAGTGCCGCCGCGAGCACTTCCTGGTCCATGTGGCTCTTGTGCCCATCGAAGAGGAGAAGGAGAGGGCGCTCTTTCACTGCATACTTAATGAAGTGCTGAAACAACTTCCTGAACAGGTCCCCGTCAATGTAGCCACTGCTTGACCGTCCATACAAAGCTTGGGGGGGGCCTACCAGTGTGTAGTGGCCACCGGGGAAACACTTGGGGTAGATGATAAACGGGGGGACGTCCTCCCCAGTTGCGTTGAAGCAGGCCAGCACTGTGATGTGCTCCTTGGTCCCCGGAGCCTGCTGGTACACGTGTTTTGCGCCCCGGGGAGCCAGCACTTTGTGCCTGCTCTGGTCGCTACGAAACCCAGACTCATCGCAGTTATAGATTTGTCTGGGTTTCTCCCTCAACCCACTCTCCTCCAAGTGCTTCTCATAAGAAGTGAAGAAGGTGTCCATCGTCGGACGTGTGGCACACTCAGCTCTCCCCTATCCAGGGTGTCCGGCCTCCTCATGCTTAGGTTCTTGTGCCTCCTCCTGAACATTTCCCACCACCTCTTCCCCAGTGGTGGGATTGTTTCCCCTGGGTGCCGAAACCTACAATAGAATAGAATATATAATTGTCCATCCAGGATGAACATTTTTGTTTTGGCATCACCATACACATCCACATCTACATCACACACATTGAGAACAGTCAGTCCACCAATCTACATACATAAACACATAGAACACCAAATACCTGCGTATTTTGTCGGCGTATTTCATCAGCCTCTGTCTGGTGAAGGGGAACCCATGGCTGGCGCAGTAGATACAGTACTGCACCAGAGTCTTTTCATCCTCTGGTGCAAGCAATGTGGGTGGTCCACTGCGACAACCATGGGTCACCCGGCCGCTCAGCCTTTCCGCCAGGGTCTGCCGAGGTACACCATGCACCTTGGTAGATAAGAAAATAAAACTGTTATTAGCAGATAACATTCACATACACATGGTAATCTCCTAAAAACAAAAGATGCCTAACTTTGGCAGCCTGGCGGATAGCCATCCCTGCCCCGCAGTCCTCCATGGCATGGAACATGTCCACCTCACTCCACTGCTTCCTCTTGACTTTCTCCATGCTGCAGTGGTAAATACATGTAGCTAAATAACTTGGCATACTATACACATTTTAGAAAGATAACTCAATCTGAATATGTATAAACATTTACATTTCAAAGCTAAGGCATTGAAAGGTGATTAAAGTTTTCACAATAACTGAAACTGTACCCACGTTTTTTGTTTGATGTTATCTGTAATGAAAATTAGTGTCCCAATTAGTGTAATATTGATGCATACATTGTACCATTTAACTAAATACTGCCTCTATGTAGCTGTTGTAAGATGAAACATAGCCAACAGTGATAGGTGTCGAAAAGTTCATGGTTCAAAGTTCCAAATACATTTTTGCAGATTGTGCAAAACGCCTCCGTCAGAGGACTCCAATTTTGATACGGTAAAGCTTGACAACATGCAGCTGTTTTCGTGATATGTATTATCTATAGGGTAAAGCTTGACAACATGCAGCTGTTTTCGTGATATGTATTATCTAACTCTTACAATTTCTTTCCTTTTTGCTTACTTAGCAGTTCTATCAACATTTAGCAACTAAGATAGCAACATTAGAAAATCCGCTAGCTATATTTCAGAGGTAAAAAGTTGGATATTAAATTAGGTGTGGTCTGTCGCGCAGTCGAATTTTACAATATGCAGCGTTGTCACGATCGTCTTGACGAGAAGTAGACCAATACGCAGCGTGTTGAGCGAACATGATTGACTTTATTACCGTCAGTGATAATAAGCACACTACACAAAACAATAAACGACTTGTGAAGTCCACGGTGACAAAGACCGACAAGGAACAAAAACCCACAAACACAAAGTGAAACACAGACAGTTAAATATGGCTCCCAATCAGAGACAACCAGCACACAGCTGACACTCGTTGCCTCTGATTGGGAGTCACTCAGTCAAACATAGAAATAAACAACCTAGAACACCCAACATAGAAACAGAACACATAGAAACAAACACACTCTGGCTGGGGAGGGCTGGGTGGGCATACCTCCTCGGCGGCGGTTCCGGCTCCGGGCTTGCCCACCACCCTCCAATAAACCCCCCATAGCGCCCCTGGTCCGGTCTGGTCCCGCTGGCTGGAGCTGACCTGGACATAGCAGGAGCGGCTAGCCTCAGCTCCGTTATGGAGCCGTTGACCGGCACCTGGTTAGGCACCGGTGACCCTGGCACGGTCCGTGCTGGACAAACGACGCGCACCCCTGGCCTGGTGCGTGAGGCAGGAAAGGACCGGACCTGGCTGACGATGCGCACCCCTGGCCTGGTGCGTGGAGCAGCAACGGGCCGGACCGGGCTGACGATGCGCACCCCTGGCTTGGTGCGAGTAGCAGAACCGGGCCTCACCGGACTGACGACTCGCACCCCTGGCTTGGTGCGAGTAGCAGGAACGGGCTGGACCAGGCTGACGACTCGCACCCCTGGCTTGGTGCGAGTAGCAGGAACGGGCTGGACCAGGCTTACGACTCGCACCCCTGGCTTGGTGCGAGTGGCCGGAACAGGCCGGGCCGGGCTGGCGACGCGCACCGTAGGCTTGGTGCGTGGAGCAGGGACAGGCCGGGCTGGGCTGGCGACGCACACCGTAGGCTTGGTGCGTGGAGCAGGGACAGGCCGGGCTGGGCTGGCGACGCACACCGTAGGCTTGGTGCGTGGAGCAGGGACAGGCTGGGCTGGGCTGGCGACGCACACCGTAGGCTTGGTGCGTGGAGCAGGGACAGGCCGGGCTGGGCTGGCGACGCACACCGTAGGCTTGGTGCGTGGAGCAGGGACAGGCCGGGCTGGGCTGGCGACGCACACCGTAGGCTTGGTGCGTGGAGCAGGGACAGGCCGGGCTGGGCTGGCGACGCACACCGTAGGCTTGGTGCGTGGAGCAGGGACAGGCCGGACAGGGCTGGCGACGCACACCGTAGGCTTGGTGCGTGGAGCAGGGACAGGCCGGGCTGGGCTGGCGACGCACACCGTAGGCTTAGTGCGTGGAGCAGGGACAGGCCGGGCTGGCGACGCACACCGTAGGCTTGGTGCGTGGAGCAGGGACAGGCCGGGCTGGGCTGGCGACGCACACCGTAGGCTTGGTACGTGGAGCAGGAACGGGTTGGACCAGGCTGACGACTCGCACCGTAGGCTTGGTGTGAGGGGCAGGAACATGCCGGGCTGGGCTGGCGGCGTGCACCTTACACTTAGTGCGGGAAACAGGAACTGGCCGGACCGGACTGGTGACGCACACCACTTGCTTGGTGTGAGGAGCGGGACTGGGATTCGTCATAACCCCCCGCTCCCTCAGCTGCCTACCGAGTTCCTCTCGCCGTGCCTCCTTTCTCACCCTTTCCCTTATCGCCTCCAAATGCTCCATCCTCTGTAACACTACCTCCTGCTCCCTCGTCGTCCCTGCCGTGTGCCCCCCCCTAAAAAAATTTTTGGGTTGCCTCTCGCCTGTCCGACGTTGACCCTGCTGACGCCGCTGCTCCTCTCTCCGTCGCCTCTCCACCGTCTCACTCCATGGCCGGCGATCCATCCCGGCCAGGATTTCCTCCCAGGTCCAGGACCCCTGCCCGTCCAAGATCTGCTCCCACGTCCAGGCTGCCTGCTCCTGGACACGCTGCTTCGTGTTGAGCGAACATGATTGACTTTATTACCGTCAGTGATAATAAGCACACTACACAAAACAATAAACGACTCGTGAAGTCCACGGTGACAAAGACCGACAAGGAACAAAAACCCACAAACACAAAGTGAAACACAGATAGTTAAATATGGCTCCCAATCAGAGACAACCAGCACACAGCTGACACTCGTTGCCTCTGATTGGGAGTCACTCAGTCAAACATAGAAATAAACAACCTAGAACACCCAACATAGAAACAGAACACATAGAAACAAACACACTCTGGCTCAATAACTAGAGTCCATTAGCCAGGGTGTGACAAGCGTGTTCCACAAAATGTGTACATATAACTTTTTTGAAAACTCTAAAAACCTAACTTACATAAATTGCACTGAAAATCGGTGGTCAGCTAGCTAAAAGGGTGTCGTTAGTCACAAAACGTACCGTTATTTTTCAGTCCATTTAAATGTTGAGCGTGATTCAGTCCTCCAACCGCTAGAGAGTGTCCGAGGGTAGGGGGTGTCTGATGTTTGGGGAAAATTAGCTACAGAGTAACGTGGTACCTTCAGGCGTTTGGAAATTGCTCCCAAGGCTGAACCAGACTTGTGGAGGTCTACAATTTTTTTTTCTGAGGTCTTGGCTGATTTCTTTAGATTTCCCCATGATGTCAAGCAAAGAGGTACTGAGTTTGAAGGTAGGCCTTGAAATACACTCAAATTATGTCAATTAGCCTATCAGAAGCTTCTAAAGCCATGACATCATTTTCTGGAATTTTCCAAGCTGTTTAAAGGCACAGTCAACTTAGTGTATGTAAACTTCTGACCCACTGGAATTGTGGTACAGTGAATTATAAGTGAAATAATCTGTCTGTAAACAATTGTTGGAAAAATTACTTGAGTAATTTGTAAAGATGTCCTAACCGACTTGCCAAAACTATAGTTTGTTAACAATACATTTGTGGAGTGGTTGAAAAACTAGTTTTAATGACTCCAACCTAAGTGTATGTAGACTTCCGACTTCAACTGTATATGAAGCCCCTGTTGAAAATCCAATGCATTTACAGAATGATACTGTATTACCAGCACAGTGCTTTACTAGACTATGGCTCCTTAAACCACATATATCAGTACACATAGGTGGTTCATAGTTGACTCATAAGGGGAGTCATTTTGTTCTTTCCATATGTATTACCAAGTAATAACGGCTTTATCCCAACCTGTAGAGAAGGTATTCCTAGTCGATCACCAAAACATTTGTTGTATTTGTTTTCGCGCTGTCTGCAGTAGGTGCGCTTGATTCAGCAGCCCTGGTGCCGGGAAGGCAAATTGTTCCCAGTTTGAACCATTTCATGTGTCTGAATGTAGAACAGCGGCTACCCGGCAGGCCCATAGAGCGAATCAAGTGCACCTACTAAGGCTATCTCTGGCCAATCAGATAGCTCAGAACACCATGTCTGCACAGTTTCATCGAGCCATAGGCTGTAGAAAGAAAGCCTCTAATGCACAGCAAATTTGATACTGTGAGATTACAAAAAACGTTTAAAACCATGACTAGACAACGAACACAGCAAAGAACTGCTGTTTTATTTGTACGTTCTTGTTTAAGTTGTTATTCAACACTGTCAACACTTTGTTCAACACCTTTATAAGCCATATGAGCTGTGTAAGCCACTGCAGCTGCAATGAACGAGTACAGCAAAGTGTTCCGATAAGCTTGCGTTGGTATTATTAGCGGCTTGTGTCTTTTTTAATGTCGAGGAATATTTCACTTTCTCTGATCATAGGAGTAACAACATGAATTGGTGCATGAGGCAGAAATAATGCAGTGCTACTTGAGTTTCGCCATCAGCTGGAAGACTGTGTCCCCTTTTCTCAGGAGAGCAGGGAGATGGTCTCACCGCCTCAACGCTGCTCCATCCCTCCCCTCAAACCATCAGTTCAGTAAAACAAAAAATATATAATAATAATAGTAAATATATATAGATATATAGACATATAGATATACTGTATGTATAGATATATAATGCTCACTCAGCTATGCCTCACAAGTAACACAATAAACTATCTATTACCAGTGTGATCATATGCATAAATGTTTTAAATATACATTCTAAATAGTCTGAGAAGAACAACATTGGCAGGACAATTCAAGCAAAGCCAATATGCAGTGATCATGTACTGGGCCTATTGCCTACTGCACAAACCTCACTGTTACAGAACAGTTTTTCATTGGTTCATGTTGCATAGGCTTACGTTTTTTAAGTCATGTTTTTAAAACATCTGTGCGGTAGATCTCGGCTTGCATTTGATCTTGATCTTGGTGATCTTGATCTTTGATTTGATCTTGGTGACCACTGCTGTAGAGTAAAATGCTACCAAATACTCAGTTCAGTCTTTGGGGCGTGTTACCTTTGACTCCCAGGGGCCCCTGCAAGCCGGCGGGTCCTGAGTGTCCTGGTGAGCCGGTTCTACCCAGGTAGCCTGGGGTTCCGGTGGAACCTTTTGAGTCCTGGTGCTTCAGGCCGTCCTTCACCGTCTCGCTAGTGTCTGCAGCTGTCAAGGCGTCAGTGTAATGCGGTAGGCGAAGTCAGGCGCAGGACACAGAGCTAATCAAAAGGCGTACTTTACTCAAAGGTAAAAGAAAGAACAACAAGAACCTCCACGCAGGGAGGGAACAAACCCGCACACTAAACAACAGCCGAAACATGAACAAACACACACAACACACAGTGTGAGACAGAGGGTTAAGTAGGGGAGACATAACTACATAACGGGAAACAGGTGTGACCAATGAAGACAAAACAAGTCGAACATAGATACATGGATCGGCAGTAGCTAGTGCTCCGGTGACGACGAACGCCGAAGCCTGCCCGAGCAAAGAGGAGGGGCAGCCTCGGCAGAATCTATGACAGCAGCAGCTGGGGGAGCAGATCTGGGAGGGCCCAACCACAATTTGGTTAATCAAATCACTAAGTAAATCAGTCAATCAATCAGTCAATCTCAATTAATCAATCAATCAAGCTATGCACAGCATTTTTTACCAAGTCATTAAGATGTCTCATGATTGGCACTTTTAGCCCACATTACACCGTATTCTGTTACCAGGTAAACATATTGCTACTGACTGTAATATTATGCCGTGTGGATGTTACTGTTTTACCTTCCTGCTCTGCAAATAGCACTGCTGGGTGACTTGAAAAGTCACAGTCAATCGATCAATAATATAATAATGCTCTTATCAAAAATGTTTATCTTTCATTTACAATCTGTAGAAACTATGAGAATAGAAAGGTTCAGAACTTTTGTGAAACATCACAGTACAGTTGGAAGATATTTGGCAAATAGAAATCAAAACTGGATGATCTTCAGAGATAGATGGGAGGGGTTGAGTGGAGCTGTAGGGTGAGACTAAAAATAACCAGATAACTAATGTTAAAATATACTGTGTCTGTAAAATGTATATAGTATGTACTGTATAAGCTGGAAGTAGAAGCCTAAGTGTTGTTGTTCATTAGTTTATTATAGGGGAGGGGTGGTTGGGTTAGGGGAAAATAATAAAGGAAATATATAACAATATATATTTTTGTTATATATCCAGTACCAGTCAAAAGTTTGGACACACCTACTCATTCAAGGGTTTTTCTTTATTTGTACTATTTCCTAAATTGTAGAATAATAGTGAAGACATCAAAACTTTGAAATAACACATATGGAATCATGTAGTAACCATAAAAGTGTTACAAAAATCCAAACATATTTTATATTTAAGATTAATTATTCAAATAGCCACCCTTTGCCTTGATGACAGCTTTGATGGAAGCCACAATCTGTCTGCAATATTAAAGCTGATCTACCCCCTATTCATATTGAACATGAATTCTTAGGCATAGTCAAGTCCCTACACTCAATTTACATGTCAATATATGTGTGTATTGTTTAATCCCGACAGCCTTAAGCTACTGAGTCAACAACAAGCCATGCGCTTTCCAGCTTACTTCAATTTGCACTTTAGTTATTGACACTGCAGAGCTACCGCTGGGCGGGCTGTCACAGGCACTTACTCTGCAACACAACGCTGCAGAGCTTCATCAAGTGGTTGTCGGAGGGAGGCTTCCCCTGTAAGACACAGATAAGGCCGCAATGGGTAAGACGGTTGGCGTCTGGATGGCAAAGGTTTGGAGAAACGGACAGGGTGATTTTAGAGAAAGGTCAGGATTCAGGAAAACTCACAGGCTTCCCAGGGTAGCCTGGCATTCCCGGTTGCCCAGTCAAACCGTCCTCGCCGGGAGATCCCCGCGGGCCAGTGGCCCCCACGTGTCCCAAATCCCCTTTCTTCCCGTTGGTGCCACTGATGCCGATGTCCCCTGTCATGCCTTTCTGATGACCATGAGGAGAAATATGGTCACCAACTGCCTTTCTGATGACCATGAGGAGAAATATGGTCACCAACTGCCTTTCTGATGATCGTGAGGAGAAATATGGTCACCAACTGCCTTTCTGATGACCGTGAGGAGAAATATGGTCACCAGCTGCCTTTCTGATGACCGTGAGGAGAAATATGGTCACCAACTGCCTTTCTGATGACCGTGAGGAGAAATATGGTCACCAACTGTACACTAAACACAGGATAGGGCCTCTGCATACAAAATATTTACCTTGAGAGTAGAAAATGAGCAACCGTTTCAGAATAGGTGTACAAAGAAATCATAGTGGAAATATGCGGACATGTATCTTTTAAAATGTTAATGTTGAACCTGGTGTGCAAGGGCCTTATGTGATATGGATTTCACAATAGGTCTGCTGTCTGTCGTGTCTATCTAGCTAGGCCCATCGGGTGTGATGTCGGAGGCTTCATGGCATGGCATGTTCAGTAGTGTTGCTCAGTTCAGATGGCTTGAGTGGATCTGGGCTCTGGTGTAGAATGAGGCAGAATAGATTATATCTAACGGCCCTCCTACACTACAGCCATTGGGCGTCTGGCATTGCCATCAGCCGTTGAGGGAATGCTTCCTCTGAAATCCATGAAAGCTGCTACACTGCTCGCGTTGCGTTGCATCCAATGGCAGCGTCCAAGTTCAAGAATCGCTGAGGTTAAATTCTCAGAGGCTGATGCGTTCATTCTATCTTGTGAATGTAAATAATGTGAAGAACATTTTGATTTTGGTTCGTTTCTGTGTAGCAGGTAGAACGTCACATTGGTTTCTGTGTAGCAGGTAGAATGTCACATTGGCGGCGAGGCTTGTAGCAGGTAGAATGTCACATTGGCGGCGAGGCTTGTAGCAGGTAGAACGTCACATTGACGGCGAGGCTTGTAGCGTAGCTGAAGTGTAATGCAGCAGCCTAGTTCTGGAAACCTCTCCCTTTGCCTCCCCTGGGCCCAGTTTCACCCTGGCAGAGTAGGAGGGAAAGAGCCTGTTGAAAAACGATCTGCTTGAATATCAAAGACACTCTCTCTTTCACAGCTCTGCATTCACTCTGCTCCGATGAAAGCAGAAACATGTTTTTTTCCTTGCTGCAGTCTTACTACAGTTGATGCTGATGTAAAAAATTAATAAAAATATGACACCGTCGGCCTAATTCTGTTTTATATCAAATACAGCCAGTGCAGTCACCGCAAGGAAAGTTATGACTACAAATTGTTTACCCCTAGTGTTATGTAAATGTGACAGGTTAATACACTATGTCTGATATTTGAGATCCATTTATTTGGGGGTAAACAATCCACCTCCTTGTGGTTAAAGTCAATATGACATCTACTGCCACCTAGTGGCCTGGTCATCTAACTGCACTCACTGGCGTTCCGGGGGCTCCGTCAGCGCCTCGTTCACCCTGGAACACGATACAGGGTGGGGTTGGGGGGATATCGGGGGGACACTTACTTCTAAAAGGTCATCATTAGCATTCACGGCCAAGGATGGACGCGATGGTCTCATCGACCTTTGCAAACCACATCACCTGAGTTTCCCTCCCCTTCCCTCCATGCTGCTCTGCTATCTGCCTCTATCAGGGCCGCCCCACTGTGATCATAAGGCTATAGGTAGCATGAATCAAAGCATAGAGCCAAAGACGCTGCGCTCAGTAGTCACAGCACAGGGCCCTTAAGGGAGGACTGACGTTGTTGTGAGAAAAAATGTGTTCCTCCCCTTAGGAAAGTAAAGTGTGACTAAGACATGACTAGAATTCATTATTTTCTTGTCAGCACTCTAGGTATAGTGTATGGCTCTTAAGGCTTTAGGTATAGTGTAGGGATCTAGGTATATGTGTAGGGTTCTAGGTATAGTGTAGAGCTCTAGGTATAGTGTAGAGTTCTAGGTATAGTGTAGGGTACTAGGTATAGTGTAGGGCTGTAGGTATTGTGTAGGGTTCTAGGTATAGTGTATGGCTCTAGGTATAGTGTAGGGTTCTAGGTATAGTGTAGGGTTCTAGGTATAGTGTAGGGTTCTAGGTATAGTGTAGAGCTCTAGGTATAGTGTAGGGTTCTAGGTATAGTGTAGGGTTCTAGGTATAGTGTAGGGTTCTAGGTAGAGTGTAGAGCTCTAGGTATAGTGTATGGTTCTAGGTATAGTGTAGGGTTCTAGGTATAGTGTAGGGTAATAGGTATAGTGTAGGGCTGTAGGTATTGTGTATGGTTCTAAGTATAGTGTAGGGCTCTAGGTATAGTGTAGGGTTCTAGGTATAGTGTAGGGTTCTAGGTATAGTGTAGGGTACTAGGTATAGTGTAGGACTGTAGGTATTGTGTAGGGTTCTAGGTATAGTGTAGGGCTCTAGGTATAGTGTAGGGCTCTAGGTATATTGTAGGGCTCTAGATATAGTGTAGGGCTCTAGGTATAGTACAGGGCTCTAGGTATAGTGTAGGGATCTAGGTATGGTGTAGGGTTCTAGGTATAGTGTAGGTCTCTAGGTACAGTGTAGGGATCTAGGTATATTGTAGGGTTCTAGGTATAGTGTAGGGATCTAGGTATAGTGTAGGGCTCCAGGTATAGTGTAGGGTTCTAGGTATAGTGTAGGGCTCTAGGTATAGTGTAAGGCTCTAGGTATAGTGTAGGGCTCTAGGTATAGTGTAGGGCTTTAGGTATTATGTAGGGATCTAGGTATAGTGTAGGGTTCTAGGTATAGTGTATACTCTAGGTGTAGTGTAGGGTTCTATGTATTGTGTAGAGATATAGGTATAATGTAGGGTTCTAGATATAGTGTAGAGATATAGGTATAATGTAGGGTTCTAGATATAGTGTAGGTATCTAGGTATAGTGTAGGGTTCTACGTGTAGTGTAGGGCTTTAGGTAGAGAGTAGGGTTCTAGGTATAGTGTAGGACTCTAGGTATAGTGTAGGGATCTACGTATAGTGTAGGGTTCTAGGTATAGCGTATGGTTCTATGTACAGTGTAGGGCTCTAGGTGTAGTATAGGGCTGTATGTATAGTGTAGGGCTCTAGGTATAGTATAGGGTTCTAAATATAGTGTAGAGGTCTAAGTATAGTGTATGGTTCTAGATATAGTGTAGGGATCGAGGTATAGTGTAGGGCTACAGGTATAGTCTAAGGTACTAGGTATACTGTAGGGCTCCAGGTATAGTGTAGAGCTTGAGGTATAATGTAGGGTTCTAGGTAGACTGTAAGGTTCTAGGTATAGGTTAGGGCTCTAGGTATAGTGTAGGGTTTTAGGTATAGTGTAGGGCTCTAGTTATATTGTAGGGCTCTAGGTATAGTGTAGGGTTGTAGGTAGAGTGTAGTGTTCTAGGTATAGGGTAGGTCTCTAGGTATAGTGTTGGGTTCTAGGTATAGTATAGGGTTCCAGGTACAGTGTAGGGCTTTAGGTATACTGTAGGAGTCTGGGTATAGTGTAGACCTCTAGGTATAGTGTAGGGTGTTAGGTAAAGTTTAGGGTTCTAGGTGTAATGTAGAGGTATAGTGTAGGGTTCTAGGTAGAGTGTAGGGCTCTAGGTATTGTGTAGAGCTCTAGGTATAGTGTAGGGTTCTAGGTATGGTGTAGGGTTCTAGGTATAGTGTAGCATTCAAGGTAGAGTGTAGGGCTCTAGGTATA
Organism: Coregonus clupeaformis; assembly: GCF_020615455.1. Classification (NCBI taxonomy): domain Eukaryota; kingdom Metazoa; phylum Chordata; class Actinopteri; order Salmoniformes; family Salmonidae; genus Coregonus; species Coregonus clupeaformis. The sequence goes on along the minus strand of NC_059225.1, from coordinate 6,757,702 downwards.
GTGTAGAGCTCTAGGTATAGTGTAGGGTTCTAGGTATGGTGTAGGGTTCTAGGTATAGTGTAGCATTCAAGGTAGAGTGTAGGGCTCTAGGTATAGTGTAGGGCTCTAGGTATAGTGTAGGGTTCTAGGTATAGTGTAGGGTTCTAGGTATAGTGTAGGGCTCTAGGTATAGTGTAGGGTTCTAGGAATAGTGTAGGGCTCAAGGTATAGTGTAGGGCTCTAGGTATAGTGTAGGGTTCTAGGTATGGTGTAGGGTTCTAGGTATAGTGTAGAGCTCTAGGTATAGTGTAGGGCTCTAGGTATAGTGTAGTGTTCTAGGAATAGTATAGGGCTCTAGGTATAGTGTAGGGCTCTTGGTTTAGTGTAGGGCTCTAGGTATATTGTAAGGCTGTAGGTATAGTGTAGTGCTCTAGGTATAGTTTAGATTTCCAGATATAGTGTTGGGCTCTAGGTATAATGTAGGGTTCTAGGTATAGTGTAGGGTTCTAGGTACAGTGTAGGGTTCTAGGTATAGTGTAGGGTACTAGGTATAGTGTAGGGCTGTAGGTATTGTGTAGGGTTCTAAGTATAGTGTAGGGCTCTAGGTATAGTGTAGGGTTCTAGGTATAGTGTAGGGTACTAGGTATAGTGTAGGACTGTAGGTATTGTGTAGGGTTCTAGGTATAGTGTAGGGCTCTAGGTATAGTGTAGGATTCAAGGTATTGTGTAGGGATCTAGGTATAGTGTAGGGTTCTGGGTATAGTATAGGGTTCTAGGTATAGTGTATGCTCTAGGTATAGTGTAGGGTTCTAGGTATAGTGTAGGGTTCTAGGTATAGTGTAGGGCTCTAGGTATAATGTAGGGTTTTAGATATAGTGTAGGATTCTAGGTATAGTGTAGGGTTGTAGGTAGAGTGTAGTGTTCTAGGTATAGGGTAGGGCTCTAGGTATAGTGTTGGGTTCTAGGTATAGTATAGGGTTCCAGGTACAGTGTAGGGCTTTAGGTATACTGTAGGGCTCTGGGTATAGTGTAGACCTCTAGGTATAGTGTAGGGTGTTAGGTAAAGTTTAGGGTTCTAGGTGTAATGTAGAGATATAGTTTAGGGTTCTAGGTAGAGTGTAGGGCTCTAGGTATAGTGTAGAGCTCTAGGTATAGTGTAGGGTTCTAGGTATGGTGTAGGGTTCTAGGTAGAGTGTAGGGCTCTAGGTATAGTGTAGGGCTCTAGGTATAGTGTAGGACTCTAGGTATGGTGTAGGGTTCTAGGTATAGTGTAGGGCTCTAGGTATAGTGTAGGGAACTAGGTATAGTGTAGGGTTCTAGGAATAGTGTAGGGATCAAGGTATAGTGTAGGGCTCTAGGTATAGTGTAGGGTTCTAGGTATGGTGTAGGGTTCTAGGTATAGTGTAGGGCTCTAGGTATAGTGTAGGGCTCTAGGTATAGTGTAGGGCTCTAGGTATATTGTAGGGCTCTAGATATAGTGTAGGGCTCTAGGTATAGTACAGGGCTCTAGGTATAGTGTAGGGATCTAGGTATGGTGTAGGGTTCTAGGTATATTGTAGGTCTCTAGGTACAGTGTAGGGATCTATGTATAGTGTAGGGTTCTAGGTATAGTGTAGGGATCTAGGTATAGTGTAGGGCTCCAGGTATAGTGTAGGGTTCTAGGTATATTGTAAGGCTCTAGGTATAGTGTAGGGCTCTAGGTATAGTGTAGGGCTCTAGGTATTATGTAGGGATCTAGGTATAGTGTAGGGTTCTAGGTATAGTGTTTACTCTAGGTGTAGTGTAGGGTTCTAGGTATTGTGTAGAGATATAGGTATAATGTAGGGTTCTAGATATAGTGTAGAGATATAGGTATAATGTAGGGTTCTAGATATAGTGTAGGTATCTAGGTATAGTGTAGGGTTCTACGTGTAGTGTAGGGCTTTAGGTAGAGAGTAGGGTTCTAGGTATAGTGTAGGACTCTAGGTATAGTGTAGGGATCTACGTATAGTGTAGGGTTCTAGGTATAGCGTATGGTTTTATGTACAGTGTAGGGCTCTAGGTGTAGTATAGGGCTGTATGTATAATGTAGGGCTCTAGGTATAGTATAGGGTTCTAAATATAGTGTAGAGGTCTAAGTATAGTGTAGGGTTCTAGATATAGTGTAGGGATCGAGGTATTATGTAGGGCTACAGGTATAGTGTAAGGTACTAGGTATACTGTAGGGCTCCAGGTATAGTGTAGAGCTTGAGGTATAATGTAGGGTTCTAGGTAGACTGTAAGGTTCTAGGTATAGGTTAGGGCTCTAGGTATTGTGTAGGGTTTTAGGTATAGTGTAGGGCTCTAGTTATATTGTAGACCTCTAGGTATAGTGTAGGGTGTTAGGTAACGTTTAGGGTTCTAGGTGTAATGTAGAGATATAGTGTAGGGTTCTAGGTAGAGTGTAGGGCTCTAGGTATAGTGTAGAGCTCTAGGTATAGTGTAGGGTTCTAGGTATGGTGTAGGGTTCTAGGTATAGTGTAGCATTCAAGGTAGAGTGTAGGGATCTAGGTATAGTGTATGGTTCTATGTACAGTGTAGGGCTCTAGGTGTAGTATAGGGCTGTATGTATAGTGTAGGGCTCTAGGTATAGTATAGGGTTCTATGTTTAGTGTAAGGCTAAAAGTATACTGTAGGGTTCTAGGTATAGTGTATGGTACGAGGTATAGTGTAGGGCTGTAGGTATAGTTTAGGGCTTTAGGTATAATGTATACTCTAGGTGTAGTGTAGGGTTCTAGGTATTGTGTAGAGATATAGGTATAATGTAGGGTTCTAGATATAGTGTAGAGATAAAGGTATAATGTAGGGTTCTAGATATAGTGTAGGTATCTAGGTATAGTGTAGGGTTCTACGTGTAGTGTAGGGCTGTAGGTATAGTTTAGGGCTTTAGGTATAATGTATACTCTAGGTGTAGTGTAGGGTTCTAGGTATTGTGTAGAGATATAGGTATAATGTAGGGTTCTAGATATAGTGTAGAGATATAGGTATAATGTAGGGTTCTAGATATAGTGTAGGTATCTAGGTATAGTGTAGGGTTCTACGTGTAGTGTAGGGCTTTAGGTAGAGAGTAGGGTTCTAGGTATAGTGTAGGACTCTAGGTATAGTGTAGGGATCTACGTATAGTGTACGGTTCTAGGTATAGCGTATGGTTCTATGTACAGTGTAGGGCTCTAGGTGTAGTATAGGGCTGTATGTATAGTGTAGGGCTCTAGGTATAGTATAGGGTTCTATGTTTAGTGTAAGGCTAAAAGTATACTGTAGGGTTCTAGGTATAGTGTATGGTACTAGGTATAGTGTAGGGCTTTAGGTATAGTTTAGGGCTTTAGGTATAGTGTAGGGATATAGGTATAGTTTAGGGCTTTAGGTATAGTGTATACTCTAGGTGTAGTGTAGGGTTCTAGGTATTGTGTAGAGATATAGGTATAATGTAGGGTTCTAGATATAGTGTAGAGATATAGGTATAATGTAGGGTTCTAGATATAGTGTAGTTATCAAGGTATAGTGTAAGGTTCTACGTGTAGTGTAGGGCTTTAGGTAGAGAGTAGGGTTCTAGGTATAGTGTAGGACTCTAGGTATAGTGTAGGGATCTACGTATAGTGTACGGTTCTAGGTATAGCGTATGGTTCTATGTACAGTGTAGGGCTCTAGGTGTAGTGTAGAGCTCTAAGTAGAGTTTAGGATTCTAGGTAGTGTAGGGGTCTAAATATAGTGTAGAGTTCCAGATATAGTGTTGGGCTCTAGGTATAATGTAGGGTTCTAGGTTTAGTCTAGGGTTTTATGTATCGTGTAGTGTTCTAAGTATAGTGTAGGGCTCCAGGTATAGCATAGGGCTCTAGGTATAGTGTAGGTTTCTAGATATAGTGTAGGGCTCTAAGTATAGTGTAGGGCTATAGGTATAGTGTAGGGTTCTAGGTATAGTGTAGGGTTCGAGGAATAGTGTTGTGTTTGAGGTATAGTGTAGGGTCCTAGGTATATTGTAGGTTTCGAGGTATAGTGTAGGCTTCAAGGTATATTGTTATGTTGTAGGTATAGTGTAGGGTTCTATGTATAGTGTAGGTTTCGATGTATAGTGTAGGGTTCGAGGCATAGTGTAGGGTTTGAGGTATTGCATAGGGTTCTAGGTATTGTGTAGGGTTCTATGTATAGTTTAGAGCTCTAGGTATAGTGTGGGGTTCTAGGTATAGGGTAGGGCTCTATATATAGTGTAGGGTTCTAGGTATAGTGTAGGGCTCTATGTATAATGTAGGGTTCTAGGTGTAGTTTAGGGTTCTAGGTATAGTGTAGGGTTTGAGGTATAGTGTAGGGTTTTCCGTATAGTGTAGGGTTCTAGTTATAGTTTAGGGTTCGAGGTATAGTGTAGGGTTCTAGGTATAGCGTAGGGTTCGAGTTATAGTGTAGGGTTGAAGGTATAGTGTAGGTTTGTAGGTATAGTGTAGGGCTCTATGTATAGTGTAGGGCTCTATGTATAATGTAGGGTTCTAGGTGTAGTTTAGGGTTCAAGGTATAGTGTATGGTTCTAGGTGTTGTGTAGGGTTCTAGGTACAGTGTAGGGTGCTAGGTATAGTGTAGGTTATAGGTGTAGTGTGGGGTTTTAGGTTTTATGTAGCGTTCTAGGTGTCATGTAGGGTTATAGGTATAGTTTAGGGTTCTAGGTGTAGGTTAGGGCCTAATATCTGGGTGGATGTAGTCTGTAGGCAGAAACCTAGGGTCAGCTTACCCTGCCCAAATACTAACTTTAAACAGTTTATAAACACTTTATCCAGCCCATTAAATGGACTACATTAAATTGGAACTGACAGCATTTTAGCAACATGAAATCTTATAAAACATCGGTTCATATACACCCCAGGAAGAATATGACAATTTTTTGTTATACATTTTCTGACAAGCGAGCACTTAAATATGGTCATTTTCACGTTTTCATAAATTCATAGAATGTTTGGGAATTATGTATACTAGGGCGTTTGTAAAAATGCTATATCAATATAGAGTGAGAAAGCGGCCGTGCTTTTGGACAATTAATAGACACTGCAGTAAATAAACCCTAATAAAAACATCTGCCTTGTCCAGGACCAGAGTCTACGCAGACCGGTGTTCCGTAGCCAATCAGAGCTACAGTAGGTCTATATGCAAATAAGCCATTTGCCACACAGGGCCTGACATCATTCCCTTTGAACTGGACTGTGTGCATACAGGCAGTAGCAACAGTGCGACTTTAGAGCATTAGAACGGATTCAGCAAAACCCACAAAATACACCTGAATGGATTTCTGCAAATATGTAGCTAAATACCACGTGGGGTCCTCTTACATTTGGGAACTGTAAAGTCCTATTGATCAAACAATCACGAAAAGGTAGGCTATCTTTCCCTGTATGCATATCAACAATAACAAGATCAACAACTAATGCCAGAGCAAGATTAGCTCAAATCTAACAAAGGAACATTAGATAAAACCTCTCAAACTTTTTCAGTTAGTTGGCCATCAAAATTGCACTGATAAATGATGGGGAATAGGCTGCTCGTCCTTCTGTAGCTTGCCTGCCAATGCATGCGTTGTCCCAACCAAGCACCCAAGTTAACTGGCTAAAGTTGGCTAGCTTGCTAGCTAGCTACTTCTCAAGACACAAATGAAAGAACACTCTTCCACTGCTCCAATGACATGACGTCCTCCTAGCAGCTAGCTAGCTACCTAGCTAATGTTAAGCTCTTTGTTTTTAGCTTTCTACATAAATAGATACGCTAGCCTATTAGCCACGTTATGACTGACTTGTGATCATTGCCCTCGCTAGTTTGATTGTATTGACATTCCCAGCCTTAGATACATTTGTCCGAATTTGTCCAAAATATTGAGTCGTTGAAACTGAAACAGTGCATCCCGAATGGAGGCAGCAAACAATGTACCAGGTCAGCTGTGATTTACAACCTAACAGCAATATTTATAGTCCATTTACTCAACAACGAAAGACTACAATTGCTTTTTCACCCCAAATGCACTTTGGTAAACAAAATATAACATTGGGAGGGATAATTATCGTAATATCAGCAGGCTATTGGGAGAGCGGAGAGAAGCCCACACACTGGGGATAAAAAGCTGCAGCATTAGCATAATCACTCATTAAAATGGGTGATTGACAAACATTTGGGACATCGCGTCCACTGGCTCCCGGGACTCCCTGGGGGCCTTCAATCCCCTGGACATAGAAAAACACAGACAGTTGGCCTGCAGGCAGTGTGACAGGATGTGTGGCAGCTTAGTCACCAAACACTGAGGGCGAATGAGACGGCAGAGGTCCCATTCTGCTTCACCAACCACTGAGGGCGAATGAGACGGCAGAGGTCCCATTCTGCTTCACCAACCCCACTGAGGGGGAATGAGGTGGCAGAGTTCTCATTCTGCTTCACCAACCACTGAGGGGGAATGAGATGGCAGAGGTCCCATTCTGCTTCATTTTAGAAAACGAGATGTGCAATGCTTTAAATCTACCCACCTGAAAATAAAATCTCTGTTCCTCTTTGTTTATGTTAGGAAGAACACTTATTAATCACTGCAACTGGTCTATGTGGATGTTAATCACTGATATAATTTGTATTCGAATCCATAGCCCATACCATGTCTTTACTAAACAGTACAATGCATTAGAATTTAAGGGGGGAAAGCTTCTATTGAAATGTAGATGACCTCTGTAACAAGCTTAGTTATACAGCTTCCTCAGACCAGAAGAGGGCAGCAATGGAACACCATATGATGCATGGCTTGATGTCTCTGCTTGAAGAGGGACTGGCTGTAACCTTCCACACTAGTGGAGGGGGCACAGATCACCTCGTTCAATACATTTTTACATTTTAGTCAGACGCCATTATCCAGAGCGATTTACGGTAGCGAATGCATACACTTTTATAAAAATAAAAATAAATCCCTGTGGGAACCGAACCCACAACACTGGCATTGCAAGCGCCATGCGCTGCCGACTGAGCTATACAACTCATAGATTCTTTATGGACACTGTCACAGGTCTCTCAATGCATAACGGAAAATTAATTGAGAAATAATTACATTTCAGAGACAGTTAAATAGACCTGCTAAAGTGATGTGTATTCTAATTTCTCCATTGGCCTATACTGCAGTTGAAATAAAGTAATAAACATGACGTGATACTTGTTAGCATGTGTGTGAAACACTGCTCTGGGCTTGCTTATCATTGTGCAGATGTCGACACCCATCTGTGGACCTTTTGGTCCTGTTGATCCCTTCTGCCCGAGTAGGAAGAGAAGAGATGAACGCTCTGACTCCCGCTGACTCCCGCTGACTCATGCTGACTCCCGCTGACTCCCGCTGACTCATGCTGACTCCCACTGACTCCCGCTGACTCCCGCTGACTCATGCTGACTCCCACTGACTCCCGCTGACTCCCGCTGACTCCCGCTGACTCATGCTGACTCCCACTGACTCCCGCTGACTCCCGCTGACTCCCGCTGACTCCCGCTGACTCCCGCTGACTCATGCTGACTCATGCTGACTCCCGCTGACTCCCGCTGACTCATGCTGACTCCCGCTGACTCCCGCTGACTCATGCTGACTCCCACTGACTCCCGCTGACTCCCGCTGACTCATGCTGACTCCCACTGACTCCCGCTGACTCCCGCTGACTCATGCTGACTCCCACTGACTCCCGCTGACTCCCGCTTACTCCCGCTGACTCCCGCTGACTCCCGCTAACTCATGCTGACTCATGCTGACTCCCGCTGTCTCCCGCTGACTCATGCTGATTCCTGCTGACTCCCGCTGATTCATGCTGACTCCCACTGACTCCCGCTGACTCATGCTGACTCCCGCTGACTCCCGCTGACTCCCGCTGATTCATGCTGACTCCCACTGACTCCCGCTGACTCATGCTGATTCATGCTGACTCCCACTGACTCCCGCTGACTCATGCTGACTCATGCTGACTCCCGCTGACTCCCGCTGATTCATGCTGACTCCCACTGACCTCCCGCTGACTCATGCTGACTCCCGCTGACTCCCGCTAACTCCCGCTGATTCATGCTGACTCCCACTGACTCCCGCTGACTCCCGCTGATTCATGCTGACTCCCGCTGACTCCCGCTGACTCCCGCTGACTCATGCTGACTCCCGCTGAATCCCGCTGACTCCCGCTGACTCCCGCTGACTCATGCTGACTCATGCTGACTCCCACTGACTCATGCTGACTCATGCTGACTCCCGCTGTCTCCCGCTGACTCAAGCTGATTCCCGCTGATTCCCGCTGACTCCCGCTGACTCCCACTGATTCTCACTGACTCCCATTGACTCCTGTTGACTCTCGGTTGCGAGGCAGTCAATCAAATGACCTCGTGCCACCGAAATCCTCCTTGTATTGACTTGAGACGGGTGACTTTTCTTACAATACTGTGGTCTCAGGATTCAATATGTCTCTGATCCACTGTTATTACAGATATTGACTGGGTGTTTATAACTGAGTTCTTTTGATGCGGGTCTGTTTTATTCTGTTCTTACATGGGTCTTAAAGACTGTCCTTGCATTCATCCAGGCCCATCCATCATCTTACTAGACAAAGTGACAGCACCAGGCTGTTGAAATTACAGATTCTGCCTTAAATTTGTTTTTATTAATTTACTCCAAAGCAAATAGGAAAGTCTTACCTGAGGTCCTTTTGGCCCGCCTCTCCAGGAAGCCCCTGGATCCCCTGGAGATGACACACACAGCAGGTCAGCTGACACAGCAGTCGTAACACAGTGAGTGACAAGAAAAGTGGGCGCGGTTGGGCTCCCATCGACCACAGAACCGATAATGGGCCCCAGTTTAATTGCCTGTAGTCGTTCATAATTTCCTCCTGCTCTAGTTACAGTACCGTCATTAAGTAATTTCTACAATATCACAGTGAAGAGGATGAACGAAACACTCTGGCAAAAAATGACCTGCCAGTCATCCATTAAAAGGAGGCCATGATGAGGTCACAGTGGAGGGCTTGGGAGACCTTTGGAACACATGCCCAGATGAGCTGTGATGATTGCTTTCCTTGCATTCTAAATTGGTTTAATGGATCCCGTGTCTCTCCCCCTGGTTTCCGCTGGGGGTCGGATACGCTGTGACCCTCCTGCACTTTGCTAAGAAATTACACACACTCCATTAAAAGGAGGCAAACCAGTGAGCACTGTTTGTGGTGGGATTTTTTTTTTTACAGAACTGCTGAAAGTACATCTCTATTTTCCCTGGATGATTTTCAAATCATACCACATGGACAGATAAAACGCTGAGCTTTGACCACGTTTTAAAGTACTCTAGCATCAAACAGGTCAAATGGATATTATTTGCGCAGTTGAAAAAGTTTTCATAGCCAATTCATAAACACAGGGTGTAGCTGTTGTTTGTATTAATCAAAACATACCTGGTTAAATGCTGTTATTGGTATTAATCAAAACATACCTGGGTAAATGCTGTTGTTAGTATTAACCTCTATGGGATCGGTGTCCCGTATACGAGACGGTTGAGCTAACGTGCGCTAATGTGATTAGCATGACTAGCAAACTTTCCAGGTCATAGACATGTCTTATATGGGCAGAAAGCTTACATTCTTGTTAATCTAACTGCACTGTCCAATATACAGTAGCTATTACAGTGAAAAAATACCATGCTATTGTTTGAGGAGAGTGCACAACAACAAAAAACGTATCACGGCAACTGGTTTGATTCATTCACCTCTGAAGGTAAATAATGTACTTACATTCAGTAATCTTGCTCTGATTTGTCATCCTAAGGGTCCCACAGATAAAATGTAGCATAGTTTTGTTTGATAAAATCAATTTTTATTTTCAAATGTAGGAACTGGGTTCTACAGTTGGAACCCGTGCTGTCTCTGGCTCCTCATCCACCCCGCCCGGCCATCTAGATGTGTGAAGGTTTGTGTATAAGCTAATGATCCATCAAGTATGACATTCCTGGGAGTGTGTAAACTTACATTTTGTATTACCATATCATTTCTGTATGTTCTCTATAGTTATGTACTTGAAAATGTATCAATTGACCAATTCGGCACATTTTGGGCAGACTTGATACAAAATAGTCCAGTATTGCAATGCTTCACTGGATCAATCTGAAACTTTGCACACATACTGCTGCCATCTAGTGGCCAAAATCGACATTGCGCCTAAACTGCAATATTATATTGTGGCCTTTCTCTTGCATTTCAAAGATGATGGAACAAGAAACCTTTTACCAGATCTAATGTGTTATATTCTCCTACATTAATTTCAGATTTCCACAAACTTCAAAGTGTTTCCTTTCATATGGTATCAATAATATGTATATCCTTGCTTCAGGTCCTGAGCTACAGGCAGTTAAATTTGGGTATGTCATTTTAGGCGAAAATTTAAAAAACATGCCTGGGTAAATGCTGTTGTTAGTATTAATCTAAACATACCTGGGTAAATATGGGCAGAATCATTCTGAAAGGAAACACCCATTTGTGTATGAAATCCAACATTTCCCAAAACAACCATATGAAAACCCCCATAAGATATAGCCTTGTCCCAACAGGAGGTGTGTTGGTGTATTTTGAAGTGGGTCCTGAATTGAGTGGCTCTATTACTCAGCGATCTCTCAGCACCACACCTGCACACACACACACATGCACGCACACACACACACACACGCACTCACTCACTCACGCACACACATACAAACATACACACAAACACAGATAGCCTTATAGGTTGAAAGAGACCTCTTCCGCAGCACTTTGTAACAGTAAATAAAATAGAAGACAGGAGAAGAGAAGAGGAGAGAGGAGAGGAGAGGAGAGGAGAGGAGAGGAGAGGAGAGGAGAGGAGAGGAGAGGAGAGGAGAGGAGAGGAGAGGAGAGGAGAGGAGAAGAGAAGAGAAGAGAAGAGAAGAGGAGAAGAGAAGAGAAGAGAAGAGAAGAGAAGAGAAGAGAAGAGAAGAGAAGAGAAGAGAAGAGAAGAGAAGAGAAGAGAAGAGAAGAGAAGAGAAGAGAAGAGAAGAGAAGAGAAGAGAAGAGAAGAGAAGAGAAGAGAAGAGAAGAGAAGAGAAGAGAAGAGAAGAGAAGAGAAGAGAAGAGAAGAGGAGAGGAGAGAGGAGAGGAGAGGAGAGGAGAGGAGAGGAGAGGAGAGGAGAGGAGAGGAGAGGAGAGGAGAGGGGAATGGGACGGACCCTTTGATATCACCCACTGCTGCATGCTGTTTGGCATTAATGACTCATTAAATCATGAGGCCCACATTGATGCCGATGGAAAAGGCCATTCATTCTCTATGACATGTCACTTTGAATCTGAAGGAAGGATTGTTGAGCAGGCAAGCTTGGCTCAGAACCAGCCGTGGAGCACTTCCGTTTGGGTTATTTTTACCCTGGCATGCAAAGGGGAAACCTTGATTAGAAAAGCTTGGGACCTGCTGACTGCTTTGTTTTCGAGGTGCGGCGAGCGCCTCTGCACACGAGGGTGTATGCTCTCGACGGACTTAAAAGCAATGGGGCCCTTGCCAATCTCCCTTCCGACATGCTAATCTAGACCCACTGCTGTATGTTTTACCGTCTGGGGAGCTAGCAGGCTAACTGAGACAGACAAGCAGAAAATATTACAGTCAATACAGTGTGAGGGTGAAAATGATGACCAAACCAGACTGACACTTATATCCTTGTTTATTGAATGTAGGCCGATGTCTAGAAGTGTTCTCACCAAATAAACAGAGACCACAGCAACAGTGTGACTTAACATTTAAGGGTAGCGTAGCCTAACTAACTCTTCAACCATGTTATCAAATGTCAATTTCTTGGCTCAAAACTTTTATCAAATCTCCGAACAAATTCCACCAACATGCACACATTCCAATCACATTAGTTATCTCATCCAATCAGCTGCTGCACTTCAGTTTACGTCTTCCCTTCCCAGGGTTTCTTCTTTGCGGGCAAACCAGGATGAAGCTCAATGGAGCCAGATGGTCATGATCCCAAATCACTGTGGATTAACACACGCTTTCCGTTACCACTATTACAAACAAGCCTGGAGAAAAACCCAAACCTCAGAGTGGCCCAATACAACATTCAAAGTCTCTCTCATTTGCGATTAGTTTTCACTCTCTAAGGGCCAAGTATTAACTTGAGATATGCCACTTGGATTTAACACAAACTCCTTACAAGCTTCTCCATTGACATCAATGCATGATGTAAGCAAGCATTCAAGGTGCATAAATGTGCTCAGAAAGCATAAACACTATAATGTTGTTGACTTCCTTTCTCGGAAGCACTGATAAAATAAGTCTGTGCCAGTGGTCGGACTGCAGTGTATCCCCCAGTGTATGCTGAAATCCAGCCCCACCATCAACAAGACTCACTAGATGCAAAAGGGAAGCCTTCTATATTCCACTGTGTTGTTATGGCAACTCCTCTCAAAAGGTACACTCAGTGTCGACCCGTCATTCAGGGTAGGTGGGGCAGAGCCCCATATTTTTAGCAGGGATTGCCTGTTTTGCATGTTATTTTGGCATTAATACATGTCACATATCAGTTTGCAAACAATGTAAAAAATATATATATCATTGAGTTAATAAAGCCGCATACAAACATGGTCTCTTTTTTTGTTTTCTTGAGTAAGGCAGCTCCAAAATGCAGGTGTTTCAGCCTAGCTCAGTGCTTTCTGTGGTGGTGGAGCAAGCCAGCAGAAATTATGGAGCGTTGCTCTGTGATTGGCTCAGTGTTCTGTCACTCATGGGGACACCACGTCACCGCCAAATCTAAGGGTAGAGCTAGAAAATTCAAGCCCCTTGGGTGCTGCCATAGAGTTACATTAGAAGTGCCCATCCAAGAAGGCTCAAGGTCATTGGCCACAGATAAAATGATGTCAAATCACATTATATCTACAGTAGCTTTGATTGGACTGATCATGTCAACGTCATACTTTCAAAATCTTAGCTAGCAGTCATCATCATGAATCAAGTCAACAATCTACTGGCAAATCCTTTTTAATCCTTGTCATATGAAGAGAAATAATGAAGAGAAATTATAGATAAAACGTATCGGTGCTCATCGGCCATTGGACATAAACATTACACAACAAGTTGGAAATCGCAAATTCAACAATGAGTGGTTTGGAAAAAATCAGTGGCTAACTGCAAGCATTGCAAAGCAATCATTAGCCTGCTATTCAGTGGAGTGGCTGTGTGGTCCCAAATCTAAGATGAAGGGTCTCTTTTCCTAGTTTAAAATTATAAATATTCAACATTGGCCATTCTGTCAATGAAGCATGATTTGTGCCGCGCTCAAAACAACTGTTAACTCGGAACTGTGAAATCTGACTTTAGTGAGTTCAAGACAACTGGGAACTCGGGAAAAACGAGCTACGACTGGGAAAATAAGTTTTGAACTTTCATCCAACTTGGAATTGTAATTCCGGAACTCAGGCCTCTTTCTAGAGCTAAGACCTGAAGATCACTGACGTCATCATGATTCAACCTTTTTTTTTCTTCGAGTTCCTAGTTTTCTTGAAAGCACCATTAATCCAGAGAATGCCAGACTTTGATGACAAAGTTTGATTACAAAATTTGCCCACAAAAGACTGCCGCACCACCTTCCTGTTCAAGTGAGCACAGCACAAGAGTCCAAAAATGTATTGTACGCTGCTGCATAAATGATGTAATATGCCAAGGAGATATGTATAATATACTAAGTGTATGTTGTGTAGTAAGCTGTTAGTAGCCCATGTGCCTCACCCTAATAATTTGGTCTATTTCCACCTCTTAATTTCGCCTATTGTTCTGACTTGGTGGTGAACATGTAGCCTATAACCTGTTTTTGAGAAATGTAGTCATTGAATAAGAATGTTCTGAATTCTGTCGCTGTACATTTCAAAAGTGCTGAACAAATAGTTATATTGACTACGTCCGTCCTGGCTCGCTCATTAATGTCTTAATCGAAATTACGGATTGCCTGTTATCCACTTGTCGTCCCCTTATGCCATAGTTTGTACATCTCAATTGTCAGTAGAAACCATATTTGTTCAAGCAAGTCAGCCATATCAGCAATGGTTTTTTTTTAAGTCAGTAAATTAGGCTGAATTAACTGTTTCGCTGCCAGACAAGGCTCCGCTTATAGCCAGGTGTAGCAGTGGGAAGGTGTTGGGACTGCTGTTGGGACAGCTTTATGTAGGCCCTAACAGTTTGTGGGCACTGTTTGTCACCGTTATAGTGCAATTAATGTATTATTATTGTTTAGTGCTGTGTTGTGTAGTGGCTTTACTGGCATGCATCCCACATTTTTAATTTTTTTTCCCCACCAAGATTTATATGCTAAAATCGCCACTGGGTACACTAGCTGGAGAATCTATCTTGTAGCTCAGATACACCAGTAGGGTTGTCAAACGTTTGCCTGCCGACAGTATTTAGCACCTCTGAACAGAATGTCGGCAGTCAATCTCTTTTGTGTTCACACTGCAAAGACCTTGGAAGTTGTCAAACACTCAGCATAAAATACTCCAAACCAGAAGGTTTTTTTGTGAACACATTTCATTTAGTCGTTATAACAAGGTTGGTAGCAATGTGAAAATCTTTGTGGAAATCTGTTGCAGCTCAAGTCGACTACAAAACCCACCATGCAATGCTCTCTCTCTCTCTGGGCTATCTGGCTAGCAAACGGAGCTACACACAATAATACCAGAGTCAATATCAGCATGTGAAGTAGCTAGCTAGCTGTAGAATCGCTTAAACAGACTGCGCTATCTCACCGAGTTCAACTTGCAGTTTTCGAGTGCATAGTACATTGCCATGGCAATAACGATCCTTTCCCATTTTTCCACAGACACACAGGGCGCATTGCGAGATGGTACTTGAAGGATAAACTGAGTTGTTTAACAATTTCATACACTGTTTAGATTGAGCACATCTATGCGAACTATATACTTTGTCATGATGATATAAATGGATGGATGTGTTCTAGACAAGTGTGCCCATACCATCTATTGGCTGATGATGGTGATTTGGATCGCAAGTAACTGTTTTAAAAGCATTGTGAAATTTGATGGTGTATCCCCTATCTCCAGTGACAAGAGCCATGTAGCTATGACACGTTCCTACACAAATTCCTGATTTAACAGATTTTTTTTGTTCTGCTGAGTCGACGGGAGATGTGTTTTGTTCTGCTGTGTCGACGGGAGATGTTTTTTTTTCTGCTGTGTCGACGGGAGATGTTTTTTGTTCTGCTGAGTCGACGGGAGATGTGTTTTTTCTGCTGAGTCGACGGGAGATGTTTTTTGTTCTGCTGAGTCGACTGGAGATGTGTTTTTTCTGCTGAGTCGACGGGAGATGTTTTTTGTTCTGCTGTGTCGACGGGAGATGTGTTTTTTCTGCTGTGTCGACGGGAGATGTTTTTTGTTCTGCTGAGTCGACTGGAGATGTGTTTTTTCTGCTGAGTCGACGGGATGTGTTTTTTGTTCTGCTGAGTCGACTGGAGATGTGTTTTTTCTGCTGAGTCGACGGGAGATGTTTTTTGTTCTGCTGTGTCGACGGGAGATGTTTTTTGTTCTGCTGAGTCGACGGGAGATGTGTTTTTTCTGCTGAGTCGACGGGAGATTTGTTTTTTCTGCTGAGTCGACTGGAGATGTGTTTGTTCTGCGCCACCATATTTGTTGCTCTATTTAGTTTGTGAGAGTACCACCATCGCCATTGGTTACAGCTAAAATACATGTGTATTTACATGAGACATAGCCAGTGGATATATGTGCCTTGCTCAAACTTTGTTTATAGTGTGTACTGTAGGTGAACCAGTGGTCATATGTGCATTATTCTCTTTCCACACAACAGTTCAAAACAAAAAAAACAAAATTTGAAACAATGTATTCTGCACCTATTGATAACAGTAGTGTCCAGCAGATGTAATTAATAATATAGGGACTTCTACTTTGTTGAGAGTTAGAGAAGTGCCTCAAAGCAGCAAAGGCCAGGTTCTTCGTCTACTTGGTCTCCTGCAGAGAAGAGGTTACAGCTAGTGTTACTTTCAGCACTTCACGCACGCACTTTACAGCTACACTGACTCACCGGGAATCCCCTGCTGTCCATCGGCACCAGAGACTCCAACACTGACTCACCGGGACCCCCTGCTGTCCATCGGCACCAGAGACTCCAACACTGACTCACCGGGAATCCCCTGCTGTCCATCGGCACCGGAGACTCCAACACTGACTCACCGGGAATCCCCTGCTGTCCATCGGCACCGGAGACTCCAACACTGACTCACCGGGAATCCCCTGCTGTCCATCGGCACCGGAGACTCCAACATCTCCTTTGTCTCCCTGTGAAAGAAAGGAAGAGAGTGATTGAAAGACAGAAAGAAAGAAAAACAGCGTTACATCAGCTTCATTGTTCGGCACCTTTGCATACAGTTCACAAACACCTCTATTAATCGGAATGTAACAGCACGTAAACATCTGTGTGACACGTTGCCAATTCTTTTGGATCCACCATGCAGCTCAAAAGAAATAGGCGTGAGTGAGTCACATTGACTTGGGGAGGTGAGGTCATTAAAATAATATTAGCGTGCTTTATTTTCTTATTTCTGAACCCGGGGTTAGACTGTCTAGGTAGTAAGATGAGACTGAAACACAGGAACCATGAATCCCCTCTTGTTAAATTACAAATGTTAGGGGTCGTGGTGAGGACCTTCTATACTTGTGTCAGTGTTGCTGTAGGTGGGTGTGGTGGTGGAATCAGGCGCAGGACGCAGAAAGTAAGTCCAAAAGACTTTAGTGGTTTGCACAAACACAAGCACGAAATAAATGCCCTGAGGCGAGAACTCCACACGCAGGCGAAAATAAAACGGGCGCACTACACATGTGCGACAAAATACTCCAAAACAATGGAGAACAGCTCAACCGAGCAAAATGTATATACACTAGCAAAACGCACGACAGTGAAAACAATCACACACAACACTAGACAAACCCAACGAGAACTTATAGGACACTAATGACACTAAACGATAACAGGTGTACAAAACCAGACCAGACCAAACGAACATGAAACATACAACGGTGGCAGCTAGTATTCCGGAGACGACGAACGCCGAAGCCTGCCCGAGCAAGGAAGAGAGGCAGCCTCGGCCGAAACCGTGACAACTTGTTCCAGTCCCAAAGGCAGCGGGAGTCCCAAGTCCCAGACATCTGTTGGGCTAACCACATCTGGGGACCACCCATACGTAAAAATGTATGCACACATGACTGTAAGTCGCTTTGGATAAAAGCGTCTGCTAAATTTTAAGAAAAATAAGTGTTAAGTAAAAAATAGATCAGTAAAAAATAAAAAATAAAAAATAATTAAAGAGCAGTAGTAAAATAAAATAACAGTAGGGAGGCTATATACAGGGGGTACCGGTACAGAGTCAATGTGAGGGGGCACAGGTTAGTCGAGTTAATTGAGGTAATATGTACATGTGGGTAGAGTTAAAGTGACTATGCATAGATAATAAACAGAGTAGCAGTGCGGTAGCAGAGAGAACAGTCTATGACAAGGGTGGCTGGAGTCTTTGACTATTTTTAGGGCCTTCCTCTGACACCGCACTGGCCCCAGTGATGTACTGGGCCGTACGCACTACCCTCTGTAGTGCCTTGCGGTCGGAGGCCGAGCAGTTGCTATACCAGGCAGTGATGCAACCAGTCAGGATGCTCTCAATGGTGCAGCAATATAACTTTTTGAGGGTCTGAGGACCAATTCCAAATCTTTTCAGTCTCCTGAGGGGGAATAGGCTTTGTTGTGCCCTCTTCACGACTGTCTTGGTGTATTTGGACCATGATTTTTTGTTGGTGATGTGGACACCAAGGAACTTGAAGCTCTCAACCTGTTCCACTACAGCCCCGTCGATGAGAATGGGGGTGTGCTCAGTCCTCTCTCGTTTCCTGTAGTCCACAATCATCTCCATTGTCTTGATCACATTGAGGGAGAGGTTGTTATCCTGGCACCACACGGCCAGGTCTCTGACCTCCTCCCTATAGGCTGTCTCGTCGTTGTCGGTGATCAGGCCTACCACTGTTGTGTCATCTGCAAACTTAATGATGGTGTTGGAGTCGTGCCTGGCCATGCAGTCATGGGTGAACAGGTTAGTACAGGAGGGGACTGAGCACGCACCCCTGAGGGGCCCCCATGTTGAGGATCAGCGTGGCCGATGTGTTGTTACCTACCCTTACCACCTGGAGGCGGCCCGTCAGGAAGTCCTGGATCCAGTTGCAGAGGGAGGTGTTTAGTCCCAGGGTCCTTAGCTTAGTGATGAGCTTTGTGGGCACTATGGTGTTGAACGCTGAGCTGTAGTCAATGAATAGCATTCTCACGTAGGTGTTCCTCTTGTCCAGGTGGGAAAGGGCAGTGTGGAGTGCAATAGAGATTGCATCATCTGTGGATCTGTTGGGGCGGTACAGTGGCTTGCGAAAGTATTCACCCCCCTTGGTGTTTTTCCTATTTTGTTGCCTTACAACCTGGAATTAAAATGGATTTTTTTGGGGGGTTGTATCATTTGATTTACACAACATGCCAATACTTTGTAGAGCCAACTTTTGCAGCAATTACAGCTGTAAGTCTCTTGGGGTATGTCTCTATAAGCTTGGCACATCTAGCCACTGGGATTTTTGCCCATTCTTCAAGGCAAAACTGCTCCAGCTCTTTCAAATTGGGTGTGTTCCGCTGGTGGCCAAAAAGCTCAATTTTAGTCTCATCTGACCAGAGTACCTTCTTCCATATGTTTGGGGAGTCTCCCACATGCCTTTTGGCGAACACCAAATGTGTTTGCTTATTTTTTTCTTTAAGCAATGGCTTTTTTTCTGGCCACTCTTCCGTAAAGCCCAGCTCTGTGTAGTGTACGGCTTAAAGAGGTCCTAAGGATCCAATCTCCGCTGTGGAGCTTTGCAGCTCCTTCGGGGTTATCTATGGTCTCTTTGTTGCCTCGCTGATTAATGCCCTCCTTGCCTGGTCCGTGAGTTTTGGTGGGCGGCCTTCTCTTGGCAGGTTTGTTGTGGTGCCATATTCTTTCCATTTTTTAATAATGGATTTAATGGTGTTTCAGATATTTTTTTATAACCCAACCCTGATCTGTACTTCTCCACAACTTTGTCCCTGACCTGTTTGGAGAGCTCCTTGGTCTTCATGGTGCTGCTTGCTTGGTGGTGCCCCTTGCTTAGTGGTGTTGCAGACTCAGGGGCCTTTAAGAACAGGTGTATATATACTGAGATCATGTGACAGATCATGTGACCCTTAGATTGCACACAGGTGGACTTTATTTAACTAATTATGTGACTTCTGAAGGTAATTGGGTGCACCAGATCTTATTTAGCGGCTTCATAGCAAAGGGGGTGAATACATATGCACGCACCACTTTTCCGTTATTTATATTTTAGAATTTTTTGAAACAAGTAATTTTTTTAATTTCACTTCACCATTTTGGACTATTTTGTGTTTGTCCATTACATAAAATCCAAATAAAAATCAATTTAAATTACAGATTGTAATGCAACAAAATAGGAAAAACGGCAAGGGGGATTAATACTTTTGCAAGGCACTGTATGCAAATTGGAGTGGGTCTAGGATTTATGGGATAATGGTGTTGATGTGAGCCATGACCAGCCTTTCAAAGCACTTCATGGCTACAGACATGAGTGCTACGGGTCGGTAGTCATTGATATAACATATTTTTATACAGTATTTGTTAATGTCTTTGATCTCATGAGCATGTGATTGTGAGGATGAGGAAATGCCATGTCATTATTTCTGTCACTGGTGGGTGCCAGAAGGTATGCGTGCCAAGATAGCTTGGGGGCCACTTGTGCTACTCTTAGAAAGAGTATGTGATGGAATATCCTGGCTAGGGTGCAACATGATTCCATGTAGGTGGATCCTATTGTAGGTGAGGAGTGACACTCAATAATGGTTGTCAACTGTTGGATGGAAAACTGAGAGGTTTTCTAAGTAAGTCATTCGGATGACAATAGGCTACGCCTGTACCGCTTGTCATGCGAATCCAGTACTGTAATATTAAATAACTATGAACCAACTCTCCATCTAAGTGTTTAACTATTCTCTTACATCCTGAAGTGCTCGATACCAGAGAAACTCGTCATAACAGTCATTTAGGCAGGTTATCTTAGTGTTCTTGGGCACAGGGACTATGGTGGTCTGCTTGGTCAGCGCATGCTCGGAGTACACGTCCTGGTAATCTGTCTAGCCCTGCGGCCTT
Source organism: Coregonus clupeaformis (assembly GCF_020615455.1). Taxonomy (NCBI): domain Eukaryota; kingdom Metazoa; phylum Chordata; class Actinopteri; order Salmoniformes; family Salmonidae; genus Coregonus; species Coregonus clupeaformis. The sequence goes on along the minus strand of NC_059225.1, from coordinate 6,737,469 downwards.
GTGAATGTTGACCTGCTTAAAAGTCTTACTCACATCAGCTACGGAGAGCGTGATCACATAGTCATCCGGAACAGCTGATGCTCTCATGCATGCTTTAGTGTTGCTTGCCTCGAAGCGAGCATAGAAGTGATTTAGCTCATATGGTAGGCTCGTGTCACTGGGCAGCTCGCGGCTGTGCTTCCCTTTGTTGTCTGTAATAGTTTGCAAGCCCTGCCACATCCGACGAGAGTCAGAGCCAGTGTAGTACGATTCAATCTTAGTCCTGTATTGACTCTTTGCCTGTTTGATGGTTCATCGGTGGGCATAGTGGGATTTCTTGTAAGCATCCGGGTTAGAGTCCGCTCCTTGAAAGCAGCACCTCTACCCTTTAGCTCAGTGCGGATGTTGCCTATAATCCATGGCTTCTGGTTGGGGTATTTACAGTCGTGGTCAAAAGTTTTGAGAATGACACAAGTGTTGGTCTTCACAAAGTTCGCTGCTTCAGTGTTATGAGATATTTTTGTCAGATGTTACTATGGTATACTAAAGTATAATACAAGCATTCCATAAGCGTCAAAAGCTTATATTGACAATTACATTAAGTTTATGCAAAGAGTCAATATTTGTAGTGTTAGGAGATGGTCCTGGCGCTTGCTGGACTTTCTTGGGTGCCCTGATGCCTTCTTCACAACAATTGAACCTCTCTCCTTGAAGTTCTTGATGATCCAATAAATGGTTGATTTAAGTGCAATCTTACTAGCAGCAATATCCTTGCCTGTGAAGCCCTTTTTGTGCAAAGCAATGATGACGGCACGTGTTTCCTTGCAGGTAACCATTGTTAACAGAGGAAGAACAATGATTTCAAGCACCACCCTCCTTTTAAAGCTTCCAGTCTGTTATTCTAACTCAATCAGCATGACAGAGTGATCACCAGCCTTGTCCTTGTCAACACTCTCACCTGTGTTAACGAGAGAATCACTGACATGATGGCAGCTGGTCCTTTTGTGGCAGGGCTGAAATGCAGTGGAAATGTTTTTTGGGGATTCAGTTCATTTTTCATGGCAATTCATCTGATCACTCTTCATGACATTCTGGAGTATATGCAAATTGCAGCAGACTTTGTGAAAATTAGTATTTGTGTCATTCTCAAAACTTTTGACCACGACTGCACTTACGTGTGACCCTGGACAACACCCTGTCGTTCTCCGCTAACATCAAGGCGGTGACCCGATCCTGTAGGTTCATGCTCTACAACGTTCGGAGAGTACGACCCTGCCTTACACAGGAAGCGGCACAGGTCCTAATCCAGGCACTTGTCATTTCCCGTCTGGATTACTGCAACTCGCTGTTGGCTGGGCTCCCTGCCTGTGCCATTAAACTCCTACAACTCATCCAGAACGCTGCAGCCCGTCTGGTGTTCGACCTTCCCAAGTTCTCTCACGTCACCCCGCTCCTCCGCACACTCCACTGGCTTCCTGTTGAAGCTCGCATCTGCTACAAGACCATGGTGCTTGCCTACGGAGCTGTGAGGGGAACGGCACCTCCGTACCTTCAGGCTCTGATCAGTCCCTACACCCAAACGAGGGCACTACGTTCATCCACCTCTGGCCTGCTGGCTCCCCTACCTCTGCGGAAGCACAGTTATTTTACTTCACTGTGTAGACCTAGTGACCAGAAATGTTTTATTTTACTTCACTGTGTAGACCTAGTGACCAGAAATGCTTAATTTTACTTCACCATTGTTACGTGTGACATGTTTTTCTTTCTCCCAGTCTTCCTTTGTAGTGTGTGTGTGGTTCAGAGTGGTTGTTCTGTTTGTGTGTTCTGGTCATTACAGGTGTGCTGAGTTGCGGCTGACGATGGTGGGCGTGGCTTCGGTCCGGAGTCCTGGCAGCTGTGGCTGATTGACTAGAGTATAAACTGTTTGTCGTGAGAGAGGGCACTTTTTGTTTGGCTGTTTGAGGATTTCGTTATTGGTTGTTTTAATTTATCTTTGTTTGTGTTCCAGTCTGTCCTCCTGCTGTATTCCACCCTACCTGGGTCCTGGAGAAGGGAAAGGTAGATCCTCCTGCTGTAACCCACTGTTTTACACACTAGGTTAGCCGGGTGGGTGTCACCCCTGTATTTGTGGTAACAGGTTGGAAAGTGGGTTAGGGCTTAGAGTGTGTTAGGAAGGATTAGGTGTGTAGAAGAGGAGGGACCTTTTTGTTTATTTTCATTACTTGGACCCCGTTCCCAAACATTCCCTTCTCTTACCTTCCCTGGTTTGTTTGATTGATTTTTGTTTTATTACTGTTTCTTAATGGGTGTTGTATATTAATTTTGTTTAATTACTTTACTAAACATCCCCGAGGGCTAACATTGAGTTCTGGTTGTTGTGTCTGGTTATTTTAGTTCATTACACCCCACATTTCTTCCCCATCCATTTAGTTTACATTGTGTGCACAGTCACCGGCATTTACATCTCCTCTTCAGATGAACTACACCCAAGGGGAGAACGTAACAACAATGCACTGCAAAGGGAAACATAAATGGTGGCTAGGTTTTGTGAATTGTAAAGAACTCAATCTTTTACTGACATCTGGTTCAAATGAGGATACAGTTGATCTGAACAACTGAGCTAACTGTGCTCCCTGTTTTACATTTACATTTTACATTTTAGTCATTTAGCAGACGTTCTTATCTAGAGCGACATACAAATTGGTGCATTCAACTTATGATAGCCAGTGGGACAACCACCCTTTTCCCCCCCTTTTTTTATGGGGGAGGGGGGTTAGAAGGATTACTGTTATACTATTCCAGGTATTCCTTAAAGGGGTAGGGTTTCAAGTGTCTCCGGAAGGTGGTCAGTGACTCCGCTGTCCTGGCATCGTGGGGGAGCTTGTTCCACCATTGGGGTGCCAGAGCTGCGAATAGCTTTGACTGGGCTGAGCGGGAACTGTGCTTCCATAGAGGTAGGGGGCTAGCAGGCCAGAGGTGGATGAATGTAGTGCCCTCGTTTGGGTGTCGGGTCTGATCAGAGCCTGAAGGTAAGGAGGTGCCGTTCCCCTCACAGCTCCGTAGGCAAGCACCATGGTTTTGTAGTAGATGCGAGCTTCAACTGGAAGCCAGTGGAGTGAGCGGGGTGACATGAGAGAACTTGGGAAGGTTGAACACCAGACGGGCTGCAGCGTTCTGGATAAGTTGTAGGGGTTTAATGGCACAGGCAGTGAGCCCAGCCAACAGCGAGTTGCAGTAATCCACATGAGAGATGACAAGTGCCTGGATTAGGACACACACAAACCCAGTGAAAGGAACCAATTAAGTTCTTGCCCAGCAACAGAGAGTCCCCATGTTTAATCCTGACTCCATGTTCATCATGTTTGTGATTAACTTTGTTTATCTCATAGTTTACTGACAAATCCTCATCATGGGACGGTCACTTTTGAATATTTTTACAAATGAAACAATTGAAAATTAACACAACTTTCTGTTTTAGCACAATGGGCATCTGGAAAGTTTGTTGTATCATTGTTTCATGCATCTTGAAGGCCAATAAAACGTCTTGTTTTCCAAGTATTATCTGATAGCAACCAGCTCGAAAAATATTCCAAATTGGTTCCTTTCACTGGGTTTCCATTCACTGGGTTTGTGTGTGTGTGTGAAATGGGGATCTGACCTCGGGTCGAATTCCTCGCTATTATCTAATCCACGGCTGTCCTACCTTATCAGAGACTGAAACCAGACTGTTGCCTTTTGCCTCTCTCCTCAGACAAAGTCCTGAGAGCGGAGCCAGAGTGAACAGAGTTCAAACTAAACATGAGTAATTACAGCATGACAGGAGGGAAGAGAGGAGTTGGGTTTGGGTATGTTTGAGAGGTTGAGTGTGGACCTGTCATGTCCAACAATCAATCCTCCAGGTCAAGCCAGGTTGAGCCGGGGTTGAACAGAGTTTAAACTGAACATTATCATTTTTGCATGACAAGGGCTTGATTGATTGTACTACTACTGTTTCTAAATAGAAGTCAAATTTAGCCGCTATAATAGACTAAGGAAGTGGGCGGGAGCGGTCGAGAGGGGGATAGTGGTGGGGGAACCCAAGAGGGAGGGGCTTTAAGCTGAGATGTATGTGAATATTACTATATAAACTGAGAGCTGGGAGGTGGACAATCAGATGCTTTGCAAACCACCTCGGTTTTGTCTATTTGTAATAAAGTCTATCTTAATTCTACAAAAACTCTGAAATACTTTGGTTCTTTGATTAGTATAAGGATGAAATTTGCCACATCCCCCCCTCGAGAACATTCCAACCCAGCAATTTGTCAGCAAGCGCCACTTGGAAAAATACGGTGTGAAACAAATTACACAGACATACACTACCAGTCAAACGTTTGGACACACCTACTCATTCAAAGGTTTTTCTTTTTTTTCTCTATTTTTTATATTGTAGAATAATAGTGAAGACATCAAAGCTATGAAGTAACACATATGGAATCATGTAGTAACCAAAAAGTGTTAAACAAATAAAAATATATTTGAGATTTGAGATTCTTCAATTAGCCACCCTTTGCCTTGATGACAGCTTTGCACACTATTGGCATTCTCTCAACCAGCTTCATGAGGTAGTCCCCTGGAATGCATTTCAATTAACAGGTGTGCCTTGTTAAAAGTTAATTTGTGGAATATATTTCCTTCTTAATGCGTTTGAGCAAATCAGTTGTGTTGTGACAAGGTGGGGGGGGTATACAGAAGATAGCCTTATTTGGTAAAAGACCAAGTCCATATTATGGCAATAACAGCTCAAATAAGCAAAGAGAAATGACAGTCCATCATTACTTTAAGACATGAAGGTCAGTCAATACGGAACATTTCAAGAACTTTGAAAGTTTCTTCAAGTGCAGTCACAAAAACCATCAAGCGCTATGATGAAACTGGCGCTCATGAGGACCACCACAGGAAAGGAAGACCCAGAGTTACCTCTGCTGCAGAAGATAAGTTCATTAGAGTTAACTGCACCTCAGATTGCAGCCCAAATAAATGCATGGCACTTGTAACGCCAAGGTAGTGGGTTCGATCCCCGGGACCACCCATACACAAAAATGTATGCACGCATGACTGTAAGTCGCTTTGGATAAAAGCGTCTGCTAAATGGTATATTATATTATATTATTATATTATATATTATAACATCAACTGTTCAGAGGGGACTATGTGAATCAGGCTTTCATGGTCTAATTCCTGCAAAGAAACCACTTTTAAAGGACACCAATAAGAAGAAGAGACCTGCTTGGGCCAAGAAACACGAGCAATGGACATTAGACCGGTGGAAATCTGACCTTTGGTCTGATGAGTCCAGATTTGAGATTTTCCGATCGCCATTTCATTTTTTCATTTATTCATTTTATTTTTATTTTTTTTAGGGTTTATTTTTTAGATCGGCTTTAATATTGCAGATAGATTGTAACTTCCAACAATGTTTTTTTTCACAAATATATATATATATATACACATACATACACACAAATACATATACATACATATCCTTTAAAAAAATATATTTATCTTTATTATTTTCCTACCCCACCACCCCTTCCCTAATTGGATTAAACTAGTGAACAACAACGCTTAGGCCTCTACTTCCAGCTTATACACACTATATACATTTTATGGTCACGGTTTACTTTATAATAATTATATTTTGTTTGTTTTTACTCGTGAACTTCCTCTACCCTCAACCTCTTCGATAATTTTCATGATGTCCATCCGGTTTGCTTCTATATGCCATATCTTTCAAGCTGTGCTCTATCACAAAAGTTCTCAATCTATAACCTATATACTAATTATGGACACAGTATGTTTTACATTAGTTATTTTGTTGTTATTAGTTGTTGTTATTAGTTATTGTTAGTGCCAACCTTCAACTCCATTCTATCTCTTAACACCATCCATATTGGATTTCTATTTGCCATATATTTTTCAACTGTACTGTGATGTTTCACAAAAGCTCTGAACCCTTCTATTCTCATTGTTTCTACAGATTGTAAATTGAAAATAATTTTTTTTGCTAAAAGTATTATTATATAATTGATCGATCGACTATGACTTTACCTTACCTATGATATCATTTACGAAGATTATACCTTTTATTTATTTTTATTTTCAAAAACGAATTAGTATATTTGACTTAACCACAATATTTGTTGCATAATTTGTTCTGTCATTTCTGGAGGATTAAATTGAAATTTGAAATTTAAACTCTGTTTTTCACAATTCCTGACATTTAATCCTAGTAAAAAATCCCTGTCTTAGGTCAGTTAGGATCACCACTTCATTTTAAGAATGTGAAATGTCAGAATAATAGTAGAGAGAATGATTTATTTCAGTTTTTATTTATTTCGTCACATTCCCAGTGGGTCAGAAGTTTACATACACTCAATTAGTATTTGGTAGCATTGCCTTTAAATTGTTTAACTTGGGTAAAATGTTTTGGGTAGCCTTCCACAAGCTTCCCACAATAAGTTGGGTGAATTTTGGCCCATTCCTCCTGACAGAGCTGGTGTAACTGAGTCAGGTTTGTAGGCCTCCTTGCTCGCACACGCTTTTTCAGTTCTGCCCACACATTTTCTATAGGATTGATGTCAGGGCTTTGTGATGGTCACTCCAATACCTTGACTTTGTTGTCCTTAAGCCATTTTGCCACAATTTTGGAAGTATTTTCAAGTAAAGAGGCACTGAGTTTGAAGGTAGGCCTTGAAATACATCCACAGGTACACCTCCAATTGACTCAAATGACGTCAATTAGCCTATCAGAAGCTTCTAAAGCCATGACATCATTTTCTGGAATTTTCAAAGCTGTTTAAAGGCACATTCAACTTAGTGTATGTAAACGTCTGACCCACTGGAATTGTGATACATGAATTATAAGTGAAATAATCTGTCTGTAAACAATTGTTGGAAAAATTACTTGTGTCATGCACAAAGTAGATGTCCTAACCGACTTGCCAAAACGATAGTTTGTTAACAAGAAATTTGTGGAGTGGTTGAAAAACTGGTTTTAATGACTCCAACCTAAGTGTATGTAAACTTCCGAATTCAACTGTACTTTGTTTCATGGAAACATGGCTCTCTCTGGATATTCTGTCGAAGGCGGTCCAGCCAGATGTTCTCAGTTCATCACGCTGACAGAAATAAATATCTCTCTGGGAAGCAGAAGGGCAGAGGTGTGTATTTCATGATTAACGGCTCATGGTGTAATTGTAGTAACATACAGGAACTCAAGTGCTTTTGTTCACCCGACCTAGAATACCTCACAATCAAATGCCGACCGTATTATCTCCCAAGATAATTTTCTTCGGTTAATGTCATGGCCGTGTATATCACCCCTCAAGCCAATACCACGATGGCCCTCACGTATGTGGCAGGGTCTACAGACTGTGCAACTGGGTCCTGGACTTCCTGACGGGCCGCCCCCAGGTGGTGAATGTAGGAAACAACATCTCCACTTCGCTGATCCTCAACTTGCTCAGCCCCCTCTGGTACTCCCTGTTCACCCATGACTGCATGGCCATGCACGCCTCCAACTCAATCATCAAGTTTGCAGACGACACAACAGTAGTAGGCTTGATTACCAACAATGACGAGGCCACCTACAGGGAGGAGGTGAGGGCTCTGAGAATGTGGTGCCAGGAAAATAACCTCTCCTTCAACGTCAAGAAAATGAAGGAGATGATCGTGGACTTAAGGAAACAGCAGAGGGTGCACCCCCCTATCCACATTGACGGGACCGCATTGGAGAAGGTGGAAAGCTTCAAGTTCCTTGGCGTACACATCACTGACAAACTGAAATGGTCCACCCACGCAGATAGTGTGGTGAAGAAGGCGCAACAGAGCCTCTTCAACCTCAGGAGGCTGAAGAAATTTGGCTTGGCACCTAAAACCCTCACAAACTTTTACAGATGCACAATTGAGAGCATCCTGTCGGGCTGTATTACCGCCTGGTACGGCAACTGCACCACCCGCAATCGCAGGGCACTCTAGAGGGTGGTGCGGTCTGCCGAACGCATTACCGGGGGCAAACTACTTGCCCTCCAGGACACCTACAGCACCCGATGTCACAGGAAGGCCAAAAAGATCATCAAGGACATCAACCACTCGAGCCACTGTCTGTTCACCCCGCTATCATCCAGAAGGCGAGGTCACACAGGTGCATCAAAAATGGTACTGGGAGACTGAAAAACAGATTCTATCTCAAGGCCATCAGACTATTAAATAGTAATCAGTAGCACATTAGAACCTGCTGCTGCCCATTGAAATCACTGGCCACTTTAAGATTGTATACATATCTTGCATTACTCATCTCATATCTATATACTGTATTCTATAATATTCTACTGTATCTTAGTCCATGCTGCTCTGTCATTGCTCGTCCATATACAGTGAGGAAAAAAAAGTATTTAGTCAGCCACCAATTGTGCAAGTTCTCCCACTTAAAACGATGAGAGAGGCCTGTAATTTTCATCATAGGTACACGTCAACTATGACAGACAAATTGAGAATTTTTTTCTCCAGAAAATCACATTGTAGGATTTTTAATGAATTTATTTGCAAATTATGGTGGATAATAAGTATTTGGTCACCTACAAACAAGCAAGATTTCTGGCTCTCACAGACCTGTAACTTCTTCTTTAAGAGGCTCCTCTGTCCTCCACTCGTTACCTGTATTAATGGCACCTGTTTGAACTTGTTATCAGTATAAAAGACACCTGTCCACAACCTCAAACAGTCACACTCCAAACTCCACTATGGCCAAGACCAAAGAGCTGTCAAAGGACACCAGAAACAAAATTGTAGACCTGCACAAGGCTGGGAAGACTGAATCTGCAATAGGTAAGCAGCTTGGTTTGAAGAAAATCAACTGTGGGAGCAATTATTAGGAAATGGAAGACATACAAGACCACTGATAATCTCCCTCGATCTGGGGCTCCACGCAAGATCTCACCCCGTGCGGTCAAAATGATCACAAGAAAGGTGAGCAAAAATCCCAGAACCACACGGGGGGACCTAGTGAATGACCTGCAGAGAGCTGGGACCAAAGTAACAAAGCCTACCATCAGTAACACACTACGCCGCCAGGGACTCAAATCCTGCAGTGCCAGACGTGTCCCCCTGCTTAAGCCAGTACATGTCCAGGCCTGTCTGATGTTTGCTAGAGTGCATTTGGATGATCCAGAAGAGGATTGGGAGAATGTCATATGGTCAGATGAAACCAAAATATAACTTTTTGGTAAAAACTCAACTCGCCGTGTTTGGAGGACAAAGAATGCTGAGTTGCATCCAAAGAACACCATACCTACTGTGAAGCATGGGGGTGGAAACATCATGCTTTTGGGGCTGTTTTTCTGCAAAGGGACCAGGACGACTGATCCGTGTAAAGGAAATAATGAATGGGGCCATGTATTGTGAGATTTTGAGTGAAACCTCCTTCCATCAGCAAGGGCATTGAAGATGAAACGTGGCTGGGTCTTTCAGCATGACAATGATCCCAAACACACCTCCCGGGCAACGAAGGAGTGGCTTCGTAAGAAGCATTTCAAGGTCCTGGAGTGGCCTAGCCAGTCTCCAGATCTCAACCCCATAGAAAATCTTTGGAGGGAGTTGAAAGTCTGTGTTACCCAGCTACAGCCCCAAAACATCACTGCTCTAGAGGAGATCTGCATGGAGGAATGGGCCAAAATACCAGCAACAGTGTGTGAAAACCTTGTGAAGTCTTACAGAAAACGTTTGACCTGTGTCATTGCCAACAAAGGGTATATAACAAAGTATTGAGAAACTTTTGTTATTGACCAAATACTTATTTTCCACCATAATTTGCAAATAAATTCATAAAAAATCCTACAATGTGATTTTCTGGATTTTTTTTTCTCATTTTGTCTGTCATGGTTGACGTGTACCTATGATGAAAATGACAGGTCACTCTCATCTTTTTAAGTGGGAGAACTTGCACAATTGGTGGCTGACTAAATACTTTTTTTCCCCACTGTATGTATATATTCTTAATTCCATTCCTTATTTAGATTTGTGTGTATTGGGTATATGTTGTGAAATTGTTAGATATTACTTGTTAGAGCTAGAAGCACAAGCATTTCGCTACACCAGCAATAACATCTGCTAATCACGTGTATGTAACAAATAACATTTGATTTGATTTGATTTGAAAGTGAGAGGTCGTAATCTTAAAAAAGGGAAAAATGCCATTCTTGAACATAGGGTGAGACAATCTTACTAATTTGCTAGAGAACCAGTTCAGATTTAAGTATAACTTCTGTATGACTGAAGCTTTTAGTGATAGGCTTTAATATTTAATAATTTCTGTCCTCCTAATTCATATTCATTACATAAATAGGCCTGTTTAATTTTGTCTGGCTTGCCGTTCCAAATAAAATGTAATATTTTTTTCTCATATAATTTAATAAACAGTTTGCTAGGCGTAGGCAAGACCAAAAGCAAATAGGTAAACTGGGATAATACTAAAGAGTTAATCAGGGGGATTTTCCAACAATACACAGGTATTTACCTTTCCATGGTAGCAAGATCTTATCTATTTTTGCTAACTTTCTATTAACATTTATTGGAGTGAGATCATTTATTTCATTTGGGACATGTATTCAGAGTATATCCACATCACCATCAGACCATTTTATTGGTAAACATTTTTATTTTTTTGTGATCCAATACGTAATATAGTACATTTATCATAATTTGGTTGTAATCCAGAGAGGTTAGAAAATGTATCTAGATCCTCTATGAGGCTGTGGATCTATTCAAGTTGTGGATTTAAAAGAAAACATGAATCATCAGCGTACAATGACACCTTTTTTTTAAAATCCTGGATTCCTAATCCCTTGATATTATTGTTGGATCTGATTTTAATAGCTAACATTTTGATGGCCATAATAAATAGATATGCCGATAGTGGACAATCTTGTTTTACTCCTCTTGACAGTTTAAAACTTTCTGAGAAATAGCCATTATTTACTATTTTACACCTAGGGTTACTACACATGATTTTAACCCATTTTATAAGAGATTCTCCAAAATTGAAATGCTTCAGGCATTTATATATAAACTCCAGTAGTACTTTATCAAAGCCTTTTCAAAGTCAGCTATGAATAGCAGGCCTGGTTTCCCAGATTTTTCATAGTGTTCTATTGTTTCCAGTACCTGCCTTATATTATCTCCAATGTATCGTCCATGTAAAAAACCTGTCTGATTGGAATTAATAATGTCCGACAATACCTTTTTAATTCTATACGCTATACATATTGCTATAATTTTTGCATCACAACACTGAAGTGTAAGGGGGCTACCATTTTTTTAATGGAGTGGATCTTTATATTTCCCACTTGTATCCTGTTTCAGTAAAAACTAAATCAGACTTTCTTCTTGTGTGTCTGATAATCTATCATTTACATAGGAGTGGTTAAAACATGCTAATAACGGTCCTCTGAATATATCAAAATAAGTTTGGTATACCTCAACTGGTATGCCATCCATCCCTGTAGTTTCCCCGGACTTAAAGTATTTAATTGCATCCAGAAGTTTCTTCTCTGTAATTTCACCTTTACATGTACATTTCCGTCATTAAGCAGACGCTCTTATCCAGAGCGACTTACAAATTGGTGCATTCACCTTATAGCCAGTGGGATAACCACTTTACAATATGTACAAAAAAATTGGGGTGGGGTAAGGGGGGTAGAAGGATTACTTTATCCTATCCCAGGTATTCATTTACATTTACATTTTAGTCATTTAGCAGACGCTCTTATCCAGAGCGACTTACAGGAGCAATTAGGGTTAAGTGCCTTGCTCAAGGGCACATCGACAGATTTTTCACCTAGTCGGCTCGGGGATTAGAACCAGCGACCTTTCGGTTACTGGCACTACGCTCTTAACCACTAAGCTAACCACTAAGCTACCTGCCGCCCCCTTAAAGAGGTGGGGTTTCAAGTGTCTCCGGAAGGTGGTGAGTGACTCTGCTGTCCTGGCATCATGAGGGAGCTTAGACTAACTTAGTTTATTCAGCTAGCTAACTTGGTACAGTATTCTTCAGTGAAAACCGTCCAGGGCACCGAATCCTATGACGCCACAGCCAACTAGCATGCCAGCCTCCAACAACACGGTTTATCACCAATACTCGGCCACAACAAACCACCAGTGTGTCAACACGCCAAGCAGATCATTTGTATCCGTGTAAAGTTCTGGGTTAGTCCCGATAGCTTGAGCGAGTCCGTCGTTAACTTATTCAGCCAGTTAGTTAGCTAGAATAGTTAGCATACTAGCTAGCCATTGCTTTCTGCCAACGAAAAAAACCCTCCTCCCACGGCACGAACACACAGAGAGAGCCAAGCTAACGTTAACTAGTCACCCATGTCCCGAATTCCCTTGAACAACTCTGGTTACCAGTATGTAATGAAAAAAAAACACAAATGTAGGTTATAACTTACACCTAGCAGCTACTGTTAGCTAGCCAAGTGCAAAGCTAGCCACTGAATCGACTCAGCCAGTTCGCGTCTGTTCGCTAGGTCGTTCCAGCTATTGTTTAGTTAGCTATCCAGGTAGCAACAAGCTAGCTACATTTCGAGCACAGTAGCTACTAACTACCTAATGTTAATGCTTCAGACAATGAGGTTAGAAAAACAGCTGAATGGTAGGCAGCTAGCTGGCGTAATTACAGGTACTCTCAAGCGTGAAACAACTATCCACAGTTGCTAATAGTTACCATTAGCTACCCGCTAGCTAGTCCAGGTAGTGGGTTAGCTAGCCTCGTGCTTCACCGGGCTCAGTCGAATACAATACTTACCTACAATGATTACATACAATAACCTACGATAACTACAATAACCTACGATAACTACAATAACCTACGATAACTACCTACAATACCTAACTACAATCTAAATACATGGTTTAAGCTTTACTCAACACCACATAAGCCATATAAGCCAAGCTTACCTCCCGCCAGAGAGAGACACAACCTCACCCGACGACTCCAATGGGTTGACAATGATACAAGCTTTACATGAGTCTTTCTGTATGGCTGTTAATTTTACATTATCAATAGAAAAAAATCCATACAATTAGCTTCAGTTAGAGGAGACGGAGGCGACTGAAACAAAAACATATGCTTAAAGTACTTTGTTTCCTCCTTCAAAATATAATTTGGTGAATTGTGGGTGACTCCGTCATTTTGGTAGCATTTCTATGTTGAATATATTATTTAAAAAATAATTTGGTGCTTTGTTTCCCCATATTCCATCCAGTTTGCTTTATTTTTTATAATATATTACACTTGATCTTTATTGAATAAGTTCCTCCAGTTCTTTTTGTTTTTCCTCTAATTTATTCTGAGCCTCTATGTTACAGTTTTTATTGCTATTTATCTGTTCTGTTAGACCTTCTATTTCCTTTGTTAGTATGGACTCTTTAATTTGTCATGATGTATTAGGATTTGAAGACGGGCGCAGGAATAAGTAATAGGTTTTTTTATTTTAGAGCAGGGCGAGCCATTTGGTGGGATCCTGGATAGAACGTTTGAAGTGGATATTTAATGGCCCCCTGGAGTGTTATCTTGTAATCTGAAGTGTGTTGGGAAAGGGGGAGTGGCTGGGTTGTGTCACGTTGTCGTGTATTGAGATTATGACGTTGTTAATCTTTTTCATGAAGAAATGGAATGTTGTTTATTTTAGTATCAAAAGGGAATGTTTTAGTGTAACGCCACATACAACAGACAGGAAGTGTGTTGTAGACAGGGGAGACTGGTGATTGGCCAGAAGAGGGAGCCACCCATCTTTTTGCATTGTTTATAAATAGGGGTTAAACGAAGAAGAAAGTTGGAACGGCCATGGCAATCTGGGACGCCGTTCTCCAGACACACCGCGGGTCTGTAACTTATGCTGTAACCTCGTGAATTTAATAAAAGCCTCTAACACGGTGCAGCTTGAGCGGACTCTTTGTTGACAGCAATAATTGCCACCATTCACCCGATACGACAACGTCTTTACATCTCTACCATTGTCATGCCGATGGGGCTAGTTGATGTGTATTGGCATTTGGGAATTGGCCTGGTCTTTTGTCAGCGCAACATCCCCTATGGTTAATAGCCAAATGACATTCAGCAGATATGTATTGCTATCTGCAACTGGAATCCCAACCTAGGACATACATAGGGAGCTACCAAATTGCAAGCATGTGCTTATGAATAGACATATGTTTGAACCATATAGGGTCCTACGTTTGGGGAACTACTTTTTTAATAATACTTTTTTTTATAGTCAGTATTATACATTTGTGTCACAAATTAGCACATTGTAGCATGATTGTATGGTTTAAAATTGACCATGTTTCATCATGATGGACTCTTTAGTGAGTGTATTTGTTTTTTGCTGAAATAAATAGCATCCTCAGTTTTGTTGAGGTATCATGCAGTAACACTTTCTATAAGCCATCAGGCTATAGTTATATTACCCTCCATTGCTTGCAAAGAGCATTGGTAACAGCTAATCTTAGAGCATTGGTATCATCTCATCTTAGAGCATTGGTAACAGGTCATCTTAGAGCATTGGTAACAGGTCATTACATTTACATTTACATTTACGTCATTTAGCAGACGCTCTTATCCAGAGCGACTTACAAATAGGTGCATTCACCTTATAGCCAGTGGGATAACCACTTTACAATGTTTTTTTTTTTGTTTTTTTGGGGGGTGGGGTGGGTTGGGGTAAGGGGGGGTAGAAGGATTACTTTATCCTATCCCAGGTATTCCTTAAAGAGGTGGGGTTTCAAATGTCTCCGGAAGGTGGTGAGTGACTCCGCTGACCTGGCGTCGTGAGGGAGCTTGTTCCACCATTGGGGTGCCAGAGCAGCGAACAGTTTTGACTGGGCTGACCGGGCTGACCGGGAACTATGCTTCCGCAGAGGTAGGGGAGCCAGCAGGCCAGAGGTGGATGAACGCAGTGCCCTCGTTTGGGTGTAGGGACTGATCAGAGCCTGAAGGTACGGAGGCGCCGTTCCCCTCACAGCTCCGTAGGCAAGCACCATGGTCTTGTAGCAGATGCGAGCTTCAACTGGAAGCCAGTGGAGTGTGCGGAGGAGCGGGGTGACGTGAGAGAACTTGGGAAGGTTGAACACCAGATGGGCTACGGCATTCTGGATGAGTTGTAGGGGTTTAATGGCACAGTCAGGGAGCCCAGCCAACAGCGAGTTGCAGTAATCCAGACGGGAGATGACAAGTGCCTGGATTAGGACCTGTGCCGCTTCCTGTGTAAAGCAGGGTCGTACTCTCCGAATGCTGTAGAGCATGAACCTACAGGATCGGGTCACCGCCTTGATGTTAGCGGAGAACGACAGGGTGTTGTCCAGGGTCACGCCAAGGCTCTTCGCACTCTGGGAGGAGGACACAACGGAGTTGTCAACTGTGATGGCGAGATCATGGAACAGGCAGTCCTTCCCCGGGAGGAAGAGCAGCTCCGTTTTGCCAAGGTTCAGCTTGAGGTGGTGATCCGTCATCCATATTGATATGTCTGCCAGACATGCAGAGATGCGATTCGCCACCTGGTTATCAGAAGGGGGAAAGGAGAAGATTAGTTGTGTGTCATCAGCGTAGCAATGATAGGAGAGGCCATGTGAGGATATGACAGAGCCAAGTGACTTGGTGTATAGCGAGAATAGGAGAGGGCCTAGAACTGAGCCCTGGGGGACACCAGTGGTGAGAGCACGTGGTGCGGAGACAGCTTCTCGCCACGCCACTTGGTAGGAGCAACCGGTCAGGTAGGACGCAATCCAAGAGTGAGCCGCGCCGGAGATGCCCAGCTCGGAGAGGGTGGAGAGGGGGATCTGATGGTTCACAGTATCAAAGGCAGCAGACAGGTCTAGAAGGACAAGAGCAGAGGAGAGAGAGTTAGCTATAGCAGTGCGGAGAGCCTCCGTGACACAGAGAAGAGCAGTCTCAGTTGAATGACCAGTCTTGAAACCTGACTGGTTTGGATCAAGAAGGTCATTCTGAGAGAGATAGCAAGAGAGTTGGCTAAAGACGGCGCGCTCAATAGTTTTGGAGAGAAAAGAAAGAAGGGATACTGGTCTGTAGTTGTTGACATCAGAGGGATCGAGTGTTGGTTTTTTGAGAAGGGGTGCAACTCTCGCTCTCTTGAAGACGGAAGGGACATAGCCAGCGGTCAAGGATGAGTTGATCAGCGAGGTGAGGTAAGGGAGAAGGTCACCGGAGATGGTCTGGAGAAGAGAGGAGGGGATAGGGTCAAGCGGGCAGGTTGTTGGGTGGCCTGACGTAACAAGTCGCAAGATTTTATCTGGAGAGAGAGGGGAGAAAGAAGTCAAAGCATTGGGTAGGGCAGTGTGAGCAGGACCAGCAGTGTCATTTGACTTAAGAAACGAGGATCGGATGTCGTCAACCTTCTTTTCAAAATGGTTGACGAAGTCATCCACAGAGAGGGAGGAGGGGGGATTCAGCAGGGAGGAGAATGTGGCAAAGAGCTTCCTAGGGTTAAAGGCAGATGCTTGGAATTTAGAGTGGTAGAAAGTGGCCTTAGCAGCAGAAACAGATGAAGAAAATGTAGAGAGGAGGGAGTGAAAAGATGCCAGGTCCGCAGGGAGTCTAGTTTTCTTCCATTTCCGCTCAGCTGCCCGGAGCTCTGTTCTGTGAGCTCGCAATGAGTCATCAAGCCACGGAGCTGGAGGGGAGGACCGAGTCGGCCGGGAGGATAGGGGACATAGAGAGTCAAAGGATGCAGAAAGGGAGGAGAGGAGGGTTGAGGAGGCATAATCAGGAGATTGGAGGGAGAAGGATTGAGCAGAGGGAAGAGATGATAGGATGGAAGAGGAGAGAGTAGCGGGAGAGAGAGAGCGAAGGTTGCGACGGCGCATTACCATCTGTGTAGGGGCAGAGTGAGTATTGTTGGAGGAGAGGGAGAGAGAAAAGGATACAAAGTAGTAGTCGGAGACTTGGAGGGGAGTTGCAGTGAGATTAGTAGAACAACAGCATCTAGTAAAGATGAGGTCAAGCGTATTGCCTGCCTTGTGAGTAGGGGGGGACGGTGAGAGGGTGAGGCCACAGCCAGGTCATCTTAGAGCATTGGTAACAGGTCATCTTAGAGCATTGGTAACAGCTCATAGATGATATACACCTGTAAATCCGTTACTGCATTCAAAGCAATGATCATAGAAAGTCTTCCTTCAGTTATCAACAATGAACAAGAGCTTTTAATTTTGAGAGGCATCGTTTACCTGAATAACGTCAGTATCCCATATTACTGCTACTGAGATTCCTGGAGTTCTAATCTAATGTACACTAGTCCTGTAGGGTGGGCTACAGCTTGGCGTACATTCTGCTAACTGGTTTAATTTGACGGTCAAATCCGGGGTCATGTTATTGCACATGTGGGCTACTGAAGCAAAGTTGAAATGGATAATGAACGATGATGGAGCTTCAGCAAGTGATAGTGTGTGGGTGTGTGTGTGATGTAATACCCATCTACTGCATTACACATCCCCTGGTTAAGGACCCTAACAGACTCATTCCCTGGTTAAGGACCCTAACAGATTCATCCCCTGGTTAAGGACCCTAACAGATTCATCTCCTGGTTAAGGACCCTAACAGATTCATCTCCTGGTTAAGGACCCTAACAGATTCATCTCCTGGTTAAGGACCCTAACATATTCATCTCCTGGTTAAGGACCCTAACAGATTCATCCCCTGGTTAAGGACCCTAACAGACTCATCCCCTGGTTAAGGACCCTAACAGATTCATCCCCTGGTTAAGGACCCTAACTGATTCATTTGGTTAAGGACCCTAACAGATTCATCCCCTGGTTAAGGACCCTAACAGATTCATTTGGTTAAGGACCCTAACAGATTCATCCCCTGGTAAAGGACCCTAACAGATTCATTTGGTTAAGGACCCTAACAGATTCATCTCCTGGTTAAGGACCCTAACAGATTCATCTGGTTAAGGACCCTAACAGATTCATCTCCTGGTTAAGGACCCTAACAGATTCATCTCCTGGTTAAGGACCCTAACAGATTCATCTGGTTAAGGACCCTAACAGATTCATCTGGTTAAGGACCCTAACAGATTCATCTCCTGGTTAAGGACTCTATGTAACGATCCCGGCAGTCTGAGTCGGGTCCTGTCTGTGGACTAGTTTTTCTGCTCGGGATCTCCAGTTTCCCGAGGGTTCTGGAACGCTCCGGGGAGCGCTCTTGATTTCCGCACCTGCATCCCATCTGCAATCTGCACACCTGGTCCTGATCATCACCCTTCTTAGGCTCTGGCCTAACATCCATTCCCTGCCGGATCGTTAGCCATGAACAGTAGGTTTACCAGGGTATCAGTCT
Source organism: Coregonus clupeaformis (assembly GCF_020615455.1). NCBI lineage: Eukaryota > Metazoa > Chordata > Actinopteri > Salmoniformes > Salmonidae > Coregonus > Coregonus clupeaformis. The sequence continues at coordinate 6,719,105 of NC_059225.1, read as the reverse complement.
TAGAGCCTCTAGCGGTAGTTTTGTTGTTTTTGCACCTTGTTGGTTTGTTGTTTACTTACCTCCGTTTTGTTCCATCTGCAGTCACTCGTCCGGAGCCTTCATCCAACCTCTGCCTGGTGGTCGGCGGCTGCCGAGCCATGACGGGATCAACCACTGCACCCCCAACAACTAATCAACGCCGCCCGCTCTGTTCCCTGGATTATTCAGCATCACTCTTGAATTTGTAAATAAACACTCACCTTCGTTTCAACTTACCTTGTCCTGGTCTGCTTCTGGGTTCTGGCTTTGTAACTCGTGACAGAACGATCCGGCCAGTAATGAACCCAGCGGACCTGGACTCTGTTCGCCATGCCATTACCCATCAGGAGAAGATGTTGGGCCATCATAGCACGGTACTACAGGAGATCGCGTTGTCAGTTCGGAACCTTTCTACCGGTCTGACGGAGGTCCAGAACCAACGCAAGAGTCCGGTGGAGGATCCACTACCGGGTTTCACCCATCTCGCCTGCCGCTTCTGGAGCTGTGTCCTTCCGTGAGCCCAAGGTTCCGACGCGCGGATAAATATGAGGGGGAGCTGGGAAGATGCCGTTCCTTCCTTATGCAGTGTGGATTAGTGTTCGATCTACAGCCCTACTCTTATGCCACAGACAAGGCTAGGATAGCCTTTGTGATTGAGTTGCTGCGTGGTCGAGCGCTGGAGTGGGCTTCAGCCGTTTGGGAACGACAGGATCCCTGCATGGCTTCATACCAGGGGTTCACGGCCGAGATGAGGAAGCTCTTCGACCATTCCGTCCGAGGGAGGGACGCAGCTAGGCGCCTGTTTTCGCTTCGCCAAGGAACTCGCAGCGTGGCCGACTTCGTGATCGAGTTCAAGACATTGGCTGTGGAGAGTGGGTGGAATGAGGAGTCTCTGCAAGCGGTCTTTTACCAGGGTCTGTCGGAGCAGCTCAAGGATGAGTTGATCTCCTATCCGGAGCCTAGTGACCTGGACAGCTTGGTAGCCTTGTCTATTCGGGTGGATAATCGAGTCCGAGAGCGAAGGAGGGAGAAGCAATGGGTTCCGTCCAACCGATCAGCTTCTCAGGTTCCAGTCGGGTCGGGTGGTGGACCAGAACACGTCGATCATGCTCCACCACAAAGGATTAGTGGAGAGGTCCTCTCTCCCGATTCTGAACCCATGCAAGTGGGGCGGCACGGGTTAACCAAGGAGGAGCGTCAACATAGACGTAAGACCAACTGCTGCCTCTACTGTGGTAGCTCGGGACATTACATCTCCACTTGTTCCCGGCGGTCGTCAAACTGCCCGGCTCGCTAAAGTTGGGAGGACTTTTAGCGAGCCAGTTTCAACCTCTCAGTACCTCTGTCAGACCCCGTTTCCCGGCTACCCTTGTGAACAGGAATCAGAGCTTAGCGATTAACGCTTTATCGATTCAGGTGCCGATGGAAGCTTTCTTGATGCCGAGTTGGTGGAACAGCTGGGGCTTTCCAAGGAGCAATTGCCGGAAGCCATTGAAGCGACCACTCTGAACGGCAGTAGGCTGGCACGTATCACGATGAGGACTGAACCGGGTTAAGATGCTGTTGTCGGGGAATCATTCGGAGATGATTTCATTCTTCATTCTGCCGTCTTCCCATGTTCCTCTGGTCCTTGGATACCCCTGGCTGAAGGAACACAATCCCACGTTCGATTGGGTGACGGGCAAGGTAACGAGTTGGAGCCTTGATTGTCATGCTAACTGTCTCAAGACTGCCTGTCCCCATTCGGTTCCCAGTCAGGTGATTGAGGCTAAACCCCCCAGATTTGTCCCTGGTTCCCGAGACATATCACGATTTGGGGGAAGTGTTCAGTAAGCAGAAGGCTCTGTCACTCCCTCCCCCACCGACCATATGATTGTGCCATCAACCTGTTCCCTGGAGCTGTCTACCCCAAGGGAAGGTTATACAGTATCTCCCGCCCTGAACGTGAGGCTTTGGAGACCTACATCAAGGAGTCCCTAGCTGCTGGTCTCGTTCGTCCCTCGTCATCACCCCTGGGGGTCAGGATTCTTCTTTGTGGGTAAGAAGGATGGCTCTCTTCGACCGTGTATTGATTATCGGGGGTTGAATGACATCACGGTCAAGAACAAGTATCCCCCTGCCCTTGATGAGTTCTGCCTTCGACTCCTTACAGGGTGCTACGGTGTTCACCAAGCTAGACCTACGCAATGCGTATCACATGGTCCGGATCAGAGAGGGAGACGAGTGGTTGACGGGTTTCAATACACCGATGGGTCACTCGGTATCAGGTGATGCCGTTTGGACTGACCAATGCTCCAGCGGTATTCCAGAGTATGGTGAACGACGTCCCTGAGAGATATGATCGGTCTCTTTGTGTTTGTTTACCTGGATGACATTCTGATCTTCTCGAAGGAACCTTCCGACCACGTCCAGCATGTCCGGCAGGTTCTGCAGCGATTGTTGGAGAATCGCCTGTTCGTGAAGGCCGAGAAGTGCGAGTTTCACGCCCACACGACATCCTTTCTCGGGTACATCATCTCCAGGGGAGAGATTAGGATGGACCAGGAGAAGGTTAGAGCGGTTCTGGAATGGGCCCAGCCCGGTACGAGATTGCAGCTCCAGAGATTTTTGGGGTTTGCGAATTTCTACCGCAGATTCATCCGGGATTACAGCCGTGTGGCCGCTCCGTTAACTGCCTTGACTTCCAGTATCAGGAGCTTCAAGTGGAATCCGGAGGCGGATCGAGCGTTTCTGGATTTGAAGAGGCGATTCACCAACGCACCGATTCTCTCTCAACCGGACACGGCCCGTCAGTTCGTCGTTGAAGTGGACGCGTCTGATGTGGGAGTTGGCGCCATCCTGTCGCAGCGATGCTCCACGGACAGTAAACTCCATCCCTGCGCCTACTACTCTCGTCGCCTTTCGCCTGCGGAGAGGAATTACGATGTGGGTAACCGGGAGCTTCTCGCGGTGAAACTTGCCTTGGAGGAGTGGCGCCACTGGTTGGAGGGGGCGGAGCAACCGTTTATTGTCTGGACGGACCACAAGAATCTTGCTTACGTGCAATCGGCTAGACGTCTCAACTCCCGTCAGGCCAGGTGGTCGTTGTTTTTCGGACGATTCAATTTTTTCTCTGACGTTCCGACCTGGATCTAAGAACGGCAAGGCGGACGCCTTGTCTCGGATGTTCTCCAAGACGGAGGAGAGTGGGTCCAAGACCGAGACAATTCTCCCCCGGAACTGCGTCGTGGGAGCTGTTAGGTGGAAGATTGAGGAGGAGGTGATGGCGGCTCTTCGGACGCAGCCCGGTCCCGGTAACGGTCCACCCGGTCGGTTGTTTGTGCCTGAGTCGGGTTCGTCCTGCGGTCCTCAAATGGTCCCACGCCAGCAAGATGGCTTGTCACCCTGGCGTGGCTCGGACGATGGCGTTTCTTCGCAGACGTTTTTGGTGGCCTGCCATGGCCGAGGATACTCGGGGGGTTATGTTGCTGCCTGTCCAGTGTGTGCGCAGAATAAGGGTACCAATCGGCCCAGCTCTGGACTACTTCACCCCCTTCCTATTCCCCGGCGACCATGGTCGCATCTGGCCCTGGACTTTGTCACTGGGTTGCCCGCTTCTGAGGGGAACACGGTCGTTCTGACTATCGTGGACAGATTCAGCAAGTTCGCCCACTTTGTGCCAATTGCCAAGCTTCCCTCTGCCTCGGAGACGTCCGAGATCCTGGTTAGGGAGGTTTTCAGGGTCCACGGGTTGCCCAGTGATATCGTTTCCGACCGTGGCCCTCAGTTTACCTCTGCTGTCTGGAAGTCCTTCTGTTTGGCCATTGGAGCTACAGTCAGTCTCACATCTGGTTTTCACCCCCAATCTAATGGTCAGGCGGAGAGAGCCAACCAGAAGATGGAATCCACGCTACGCTGCCTGGCCTCTTCCAACCCCACCTCCTGGGTCTCTCAGTTGCCTTGGGTTGAGTATGCCCACAATACTCTCCCTACATCTGCCACTGGGATGTCTCCCTTCCAGTGCCTGTATGGCTACCAACCTCCCTTGTTCCCTTCTCAGGAGAAGGAGCTCTCAGTGCCTTCTGTTCAGGCCCATATTCGTCGTTGCCACCGGACCTGGCATCGGGCCAGAAAGGCACTCCTTAGAGTTTCGGACCGGTATCAGCTCCAGGCGAATCGTCGCCGGATCCCCGCTCCCACCTACACCATCGGAGATAGGGTCTGGTTGGCCACACGGGATCTTCCTTTACGGACTGAGTCTAGGAAGTTGTTACCGAGTTCATTGGTCCGTTTGTGGTGGAGAAGGTGATCAATCCGGTGGCAGTTCGACTCAAACTCCCGAGGACGCTCAGAGTCCATCCCACCTTTCATGTCTCCTGCCTCAAGCCTGTTTTCCTTAGTCCTCTGTTGCCTCCTCCGCCTCCTCCTCCTCCTCCTCGGATGATCGGAGGTGGTCCTGCCTACACGGTGCGACGCATCATGGATTCCAGACGGCGGGGCCGGGGTTTCCAGTATCTCGTGGACTGGGAGGGGTATGGTCCGGAAGAGAGGAGTTGGATTCCGCGGCGACAGATCCTAGATGCTGACCTCATCCGTGACTTCTACCGCCTCCATCCTGGCGCTCCGGGAGTCCGCCCGGTGGCGTTCGTCGGAGGGGGGGTACTGTAACGATCCCGGCAGTCTGAGTCGGGTCCTGTCTGTGGACTAGTTTTTCTGCTCGGGATCTCCAGTTTCCCGAGGGTTCTGGAACGCTCCGGGGAGCGCTCTTGATTTCCGCACCTGCATCCCATCTGCAATCTGCACACCTGGTCCTGATCATCACCCTTCTTAGGCTCTGGCCTAACATCCATTCCCTGCCGGATCGTTAGCCATGAACAGTAGGTTTACCAGGGTATCAGTCTTAGAGCCTCTAGCGGTAGTTTTGTTGTTTTTGCACCTTGTTGGTTTGTTGTTTACTTACCTCCGTTTTGTTCCATCTGCAGTCACTCGTCCGGAGCCTTCATCCAACCTCTGCCTGGTGGTCGGCGGCTGCCGAGCCATGACGGGATCAACCACTGCACCCCCAACAACTAATCAACGCCGCCCGCTCTGTTCCCTGGATTATTCAGCATCACTCTTGAATTTGTAAATAAACACTCACCTTCGTTTCAACTTACCTTGTCCTGGTCTGCTTCTGGGTTCTGGCTTTGTAACTCGTGACACTCTAACATATTCATCTCCTGGTTAAGGACCCTAACAGATTCATCTCCTGGTTAAGGACCCTAACAGATTCATCTGGTTAAGGACTCTAACAGATTCATCCCCTGGTTAAGGACCCTGACAGATTCATCTCCTGGTTAAGGACCCTAACAGATTCATCTCCTGGTTAAGGACCCTAACAGATGTATCTGGTTAAGGACCCTAACAGATTCATCTCCTGGTTAAGGACCCTAACAGATTCATCTGGTTAAGGACTCTAACAGATTCATCCCCTGGTTAAGGACCCTGACAGATTCATCTCCTGGTTAAGGACCCTAACAGATTCATCTGGTTAAGGACTCTAACAGATTCAGCCCCTAGTTAAGGACTCTAACAGATTAATCTCCTGGCTCAATGGCTTCAACATGAGGGCCTCAATACGACATTGTTGAAATTAGACCAGGGATAGTGTAATGGTATGGTATCTACGGTATAGGCCTCATTGACCTTTATTGGAATAGACAGCCAGGGTTTCAGTATTGTATACCAACTCTGTGTATACCCAAAATCAAATGCTAGTCTGTGAAAGTGTGGATAGTGTTGAGTTTTACATTTTCTTGCAAGCTATATGTCTAACTGTGTGTGTGTGTGTGTGTGTAATTGTGTGTGTGTATGTGTGTATGTGTGTGTGAGTGGCTGTGTGTGTGTTTGTGTGTGTGTGTGTATGTGTGTGTGTGTGTGTGTGTGTGTGTGTGTGTGTGAGTGCATGCGTGCGTGCGTGCGTGCGTGCGTGTGTGAGTGCGTGTGTGTGTGTTTGTGTGTGTGTGTGTGTGTGAGTGCGTGTATGTGTGTGTGTGTGTGTGTGTGTGTGTGTGTGTGTGTGTGTGTGTGTGTGTGTGTGTGTGTGTGTGTGTGTTTTCCTGGGGCAAAAACCTCACCAATAAAACTGACAGGCCATTTCACAACAGCTAACCGCACACCCTTATCTAATGAGCCAGTTGGATAAATACAATTGGGCGAAGGATTTAGGCTGGAATCTAGGTTCTACTAACTTTTGAGGCTATTTTTACTACCATCTAATCCCAACAGGGATGCATGGGCTAACTTTGTCAGGGATTGGAGGTGATACACTGCCAAAACATGTAGAAAGACATTAAAGAAGATACAGAGGGTAAATATATATTTCTGTTGTGACTAGAACAATAGATAGAAATGGGCAGTGAGCTCTGTAAATAGATAGGGCCATGTGGGGTATTAGAGTGGGTAACTGGTGCCCTGGTAAATAGATAGGGCCATGTGGGGTATTAGAGTGGGTAACTGGTGCCCTGGTAAATAGATAGGGCCATGTGGGGTATTAGAGTGGGTAACTGGTGCCCTGGTAAATAGATAGGGCCATGTGGGGTATTAGAGTGGGTAACTGGTAACCTGGTAAATAGATAGGGCCATGTGGGATATTAGAGTGGGTAACTGGTGCCCTGGTAAATAGATAGGGACATGTGGGGTATTAGAGTGGGTAACTGGTGCCCTGGTAAATAGATAGGGCCATATGGGGTATTAGAGTGGGTAACTGGTGCCCTGGTAAATAGATAGGGCCATGTGGGGTATTAGAGTGGGTAACTGGTAACCTAGTAAATAGATAGGGCCATGTGGGGTATTAGAGTGGGTAACTGGTGCCCTGGTAAATAGATAGGGCCATGTGGGGTATTAGAGTGGGTAACTGGTAACCTGGTAAATAGATAGGGCCATGTGGGGTATTAGAGTGGGTAACTGGTGCCCTGGTAAATAGATAGGGCCATGTGGGGTATTAGAGTGGGTAACTGGTGCCCTGGTAAATAGATAGGGCCATGTGGGGTATTAGAGTGGGTAACTGGTGCCCTGGTAAATAGATAGGGCCATGTGGGGTATTAGAGTGGGTAACTTGTGCCCTGGTAAATAGATAGGGCCATGTGGGGTATTAGAGTGGGTAACTGGTGCCCTGGTAAATAGATAGGGCCATGTGGGGTATTAGAGTGGGTAACTGGTGCCCTGGTAAATAGATAGGGCCATGTGGGGTATTAGAGTGGGTAACTGGTAACCTGGTAAAGGAGGCAGAGGTTGTTCATGATCCCTCTCCTGATTGGTCCAGTGCTCATGAATCTGAGATATGGGTTAAACGCAACTTTACCCCTTATTGGAACATACACATATTTATATTACGTATTTATTTAGCATTTAAATCCCCCTTTCTCATTTCATCTATTTTCATATCAGTCCTGGAGGCTTCTAAACCACACAGATAAACTACTACTACTAATGATAATGAACCAGACAGATTAACTACTACTACTACTGATAATGAACCAGACAGATTAACTACTACTACTACTACTACTGATAACGAGAATGATAAATAGGATTTATGTATTTACGCTTTTCTCAGACCCTGAGATACTTTGGGTCTGCCAACTGTCATCATTCATTTTGAGATGCAGGGCAAATCCACGGAGCAGGCTGAACTTTTCCCTGGCCTGAGAGAGGATTGGGTCAAAAGGAGGGAGTAAATCTGCCATCCTGGTCGAAATGGGAAAGTAAATATGACGGTCCGCTGAAGCTAGCTTCAGAGGTGCCGTCTGTAAACATTGGTCTTGCGAGAAAAAAAAACCTCCCATAAAAAGGAGAAGGTAGTGAAAACTAAAGCCAATATGGTGGATGTCTTCTACTGTAGTCCTCTTGAGGTGTGTTGGAGTAGCAGAGGTGGTTCAGTGAACTATGATTGTGTGATTAGTAACCTTGCCTGAGACCTGGGGGGCTTGTGGTAACTCTCGGAGAGGACAAAGGGCTAAAACGCTACTATACTGCAAAGACAACCCAGGTTCAAAACCAAGTTGGTCACATTGGCTTTCATGTGAAGACTAGCAGATGCATCCTTTGCCAACGGCTAGGTACCCTACAACAATTGCCTGCCATTCAGTTGGCGTTTCAAAATAAGCGTAACAACAGGTTTTCCGGTCAAATCCGTTCTCTTGATTTTCCAAATGCCAAGTGGCACCAGTGATCTCACCTAACCCTGCCAGCGTCTCCTCTGTCTGGTATCGCAATGGTAATTACACCCTGACCAAAAAAACAATACACACCCTGCCGCCAGGATACTGTGTAGCTAACTCACCCTGGTATATTTAGACTGCAGAAAATAAAATGGCCTTGTCAAGGTTTGAGAAAATGTTGCTCTTTATTACTAGGCAAGTCAGTTAAGAACAAATTCTTATTTACAATGACGGCCTACACCGGCCAAACCCGTGTGGGACTCCCAAACACGGCCGGTTGTGATACAGCCTGGAATTGAACCAGGGGGTCTGTAGTGAAGCCTCTAACACTGAGATGCAGTGCCTTAGACCGCTGCGCCACTCAGGAGCCCGAGTGTAACACAGGCACAGCAGACACGCTCCCAATGTGTGCTACCAGAACAAATATTTGTCTAGGTTTGTGAGTCCACTGAAAAAGGGTTGATGGAGTGAGAATAATTCACTGTGTGATTCAAAACATTCTCAATCTAGGAAAAACCTTGAGAACGAGCCAGCCATCATGAGACGTGTTACACATTGCACTCAGAGTAGACTCCTCATATGAAAGCATGTTTTTCATGCCATATCCCATTCATTGATTTCTGTGGTGTTTGATTTAATTTCCCTCTCGTGAGTATAATTGTAGTAGAATTTCAGTATTGGGCATAATTTTAGTCCAATCCCTAATGCCAGCAAAAAATACATAGATTTGGGGCCAAAAGTCAAATGAAAACTAAACTATGAAGGTACTTAAAAACATAAACCTCTAATAAACGTATAACAATGGTGGTATTTATAGTTACTATAAACACATGTATATTTAGATTCATTTAGAAGGCACACGTGGAAGCCAGGCTAATGGTGATGCCATGACCTCACAGGGGGAACGGTGGGGAACGGTGGGGAACGGTGGGGAACGGGTGGGAACGGTGGGGAACGGGTGGGAACGGTGGGGAACGGTGGGGAACGGTGGGGAACGGTGGGGAACGGTGGGGAATTGTGTATTTGAATATCTGGTATTTAAAATACTTCTTCTTTCTATTTGAGTATTTTTCAAATACACAGATCAAAACACATTGTATTTGACAGTATTTTTAAAAAAATACTATTTTCAAGGAGTGTATTTGAGTCAGTGTATTTGAGTATTTTTTTTTTTCAAACTTTCCAAGTGTGTTTCCAAATACACTCAAATATATGATTACTTACTGAAAGTAATTGAGATATTTGAAATAGTATTTGAACCTGATAGTACATTCAGGCCTGTACCTTCATCTTAAAGGTAGACTCAGCAAAATGACGTTGCACCGGAGATATTGAGACGAGCCATATGAAACACTTCGCTGCTACACAGTCACACACCTGTGCAGATGGGACATGTGTAGCTTCGCACGGACCACTGCGCACTAAATGTAGGGGGTGGCTCTCTGCCAGTAATGTGAATCACAAACCGTGACGGGACCCAGTCACCTGAACTGCCAACGGGGGTGAGTGCATGTCTTATTCAAACTGCTTGGATTGGAAACAAACACACACACACACACACGCACGCACAGACACACACACACACACAGACACGCACAGACACACACACACAGGCAGGCATACACAGACACACACTCCTGTGGCCACAACACATGCCATTCTACAGTGCCTTCAGAAAGTATTCATACCCCTTGACCTTTTCCACATTTTGTTGTGTTACAGCCTGAATTTAAAATTGATTAAATTAAGATGTTTTGTCATTGGACTACACACAATACCCCAAGTGTATTGGAAAGTTCTTAGTAGCTAGCTAACTTTTTAGTTTGGATCCCGCGACGCAGTTGGCATCAGTTGCTGAGATTGCTAGTCTCTGTCCAGTGATCCTGCCGACCAAGGCCGGGTCTGAGGAGCTATTTGGCGTAACAGCTAGCCTAGCTGCTAGCTAGCTGCCTATCAAGCTAGCATAGTTTTCTTGAGGGCTTGAACGCAGCCCGCGACGCGGTTAGCCATTTTGGCTCTGACCGTGGGATTGTGCCCTGGGTTTGTGGAGGTCTAGATCCCTGCTGTTTGTTGTTTTCAATCTTCCCTGTGACCTGCCCTGTCTGGAACTGCGTGGAGTAACAGCGTAACCAACGTTGCTAGCTACCATGACAAAGACCAAAGAGTACCGTTGAGGACAGTGGTGTCTCTCTATCACACGTGAAGGATCTTTTAAACGAACAAAAATAGTTCTACAAGCAGTTGTTACAACAACAAGAAAATAGCTTCAAGTGTTTTGTCCAAATACTGGTGGATTCAACTAATAAAAGACTGGACGACCTGACCAGAGGTCCAGGACCTGAAGAACAGTTTGCAATTCTCCCAGGGTCAGCTCGATGAGTTGAAACAGGAGAACGCCAAGATGACAGCAATCTCTAAGTCATTGAGAGAGGACATCAGTTCTGTGTGTGAAACCATGATAACAATGATGGTTAAATCAGACTCTCGAGGTACAATCAAGGCGGAACAACATGGTTGTGGACGGAATTGCAGAATCTCCACATGAGACCTGGACGGAGTCGTCACCGGCCTTCTAGCCACTGCCGCTCCTCTTTTCATCATTCCATTTGTTTTGTCTTGTTTTTCACACACACCTGGTACATTTCCCCTCATCAGTCTCTGTATAATTATTCACTCTGCTCCCCCATGTCTTTGTGTGTTATTGTTCCATGTGGAGGTGTCGCTAGCTCGTGTTGAGCATTATGTTACTTTTATCACCGGGATATTCACCCGTGTGTTTTGTTTTCCCAGTACGCATTTAAGTCACACTGTATTTGGTTTACGCATTCCTGTGGACTGCTGTATTGGCAAATAAACCCTATTCTATGATTCACACCTCCTGCACCTGGCTCCGTCCTACTCACCTTGTTACGCACGTCTTGCTCTTCATTGTAATCAGAGGGCTGATATAAATACTATGCATGCCAGTCTCTCTTGGCTAAGAGTTGAGGAGAGACTGACTGCATCATTTCTTCTTTTTATAAGAAACATGAATGTATTGAAAATTCCAAATTGTTTGCATAGTCAACTTACACACAGCTCTGACACACCGGCCCGCTAGCACACGCTAGCCGTGGCCTCTTGCTCGCTACTTTAGCAGCCCCCGAACTACCTCCGAACTATCCTATTGCTGTTCACCGGACCTTATGATAACTCAGCTATACAGCTGATGCCTGCTGGACTGTTCCTTTTTACGGTACCGCATCCTGTTTATGTTTAGCCTCAGCCCAAACTGTGTCGCCATTACCAGCTGTTGTCTTAGCTCTCTCAAATTACACCTGTGATTGCTTTATGTCTCTCTCCCATGTCAATATGGTTTGCTTATTGCTGTTTCGGTTATTTCTTATCGTACTATTTCACTGTAGATACCCCAGCCCAGCTAAACCTGCCTTAGATAGCTCCTTTGTCCCACCCCCCATACACGCGGAGACCGACTCAATCGGTGCCTCCAGTGATGCTATCTCTTTCATTGTTACCCAACGCTTAGGTTTACCTCCACTGTACTCATATCCTTCCATATCCTTGTCTGTACATAATGCCCTGAATCTTTTCTACAACGCCCGGAAATCTGCCTCCTTTATTCTCTGTACCCAACGCACTAGAAGACCAGTTCTTAAAGCCTTTAGCCGTATCCTTATTCTAGTCCTCCTCTATTCCTCTGGTGATGTAGAGGCTTACACATGCCCTGCAGCCCCCAGTATCACTCCTACTCCCCAGGCGCTATCATTTGTTGACTTCTGTAACCGTAAAAGCCTTGGTTTCATGCATGTTAATATCAGATGTCTACTTCCTAAGTTTGAGTTATTCACTGTGTTAGCACACTCCGCCAACCCTGATGTTCTAGCAGTGTCTGAATCTGAAATTTCCATCCCCAACTACAGTGGGGGAAAAAAGTATTTAGTCAGCCATCAAATGTGCAAGTTCTCCCACATAAAAAGATGAGAGAGGCCTGTAATTTTCATCATAGGTACACGTCAACTATGACAGACAAAATGAGAAAAAAGAATCCCGAAAATCACATTGTAGGATTTTTTATGAATTTATTTGCAAATTATGGTGGAAAATAAGTATTTGGTCAATAACAAAAGTTTCTCAATACTTTGTTATATACCCTTTGTTGGCAATGACACAGGTCAAACGTTTTCTGTAAGTCTTCACAAGGTTTTCACACACTGTTGCTGGTATTTTGGCCCATTCCTCCATGCAGATCTCCTCTAGAGCAGTGATGTTTTGGGGCTGTCGCTGGGCAACACGGACTTTCAACTCCCCTCCAAAGATTTTCTATGGGGTTGAGATCTGGAGACTGGCTAGGCCACTCCAGGACCTTGAAATGCTTCTACGAAGCCACTCCTTCGTTGCCCGGGCGGTGTGTTTGGGATCATTGTCATGCTGAAAGACCCAGCCACGTTTCATCTTCAATGCCCTTGCTGATGGAAGGAGGTTTTCCCTAAAAATCTCACGATACATGGCCCCATTCATTCTTTCCTTTACACGGATCAGTCGTCCTGGTCCCTTTGCAGAAAAACAGCCCCAAAAGCATGACGTTTCCACCCCCATGCTTCACAGTAGGTATGGTGTTCTTTGGATGCAACTCAGCATTCTTTGTCCTCCAAACACGACGAGTTGAGTTTTTACCAAAAAGTTCTATTTTGGTTTCATCTGACCATGTAACATTCTCCCAATCTTCTTCTGGATCATCCAAATGCACTCTAGCAAACTTCAGATGGGCCTGGACATGTACTGGCTTAAGCAGGGGGACACGTCTAGCACTGCAGGATTTGAGTCCCTGGCGGCGTAGTGTGTTACTGATGGTAGGCTTTGTTACTTTGGTCCCAGCTCTCTGCAGGTCATTCACTAGGTCCCCCCGTGTGGTTTTGGGATTTTTGCTCACCTTTCTTGTGATCATTTGACCCCACGGGTGAGATCTTGCGTGGAGCCCCAGATCGAGGGAGATTATCAGTGGTCTTGTATGTCTTCCATTTCCTAATAATTGCTCCCACAGTTGATTTCTTCAAACAAAGCTGCTTACCTATTGCAGATTCATTCTTCCCAGCCTGGTGCAGGTCTACAATTTTGTTTCTGGTGTCCTTTGACAGCTCTTTGGTCTTTGCCATATTGGAGTTTGGAGTGTGACTGTTTGAGGTTGTGGACAGCTGTCTTTTATACTGATAACAAGTTCAAACTGGTGCCATTAATACAGGTAACGAGTGGAGGACAGAGGAGCCTCTTAAAGAAGAAGTTACAGGTCTGTGAGAGACAGAAATCTTGCTTGTTTGTAGGTGACCAAATACTTATTTTCCACCATAATTTGCAAATAAATTCATTACAAATCCTACAATGTGATTTTCTGGAAAAAAAATCTCCATTTGTCTGTCATAGTTGACGTGTACCTATGATGAAAATTACAGGCCTCTCTCATCTTTTTAAGTGGGAGAACTTGCACAATTGGTGGGTGACTAAATACTTTTTTTCCCCATTGTATTTTCTGTTGTATTTTTTGACTTTATGTTTTGTTTTACCCCATATGTAACTCTGTGTTGTTGTTTTTATCGCACTGCTTTGCTTTATCTTGGCCAGGTCGCAGTTGTATATGAGAACTTGTTCTCAACTGGCTTACCTGGTTAAATAAAGGTAAAAATAAAAATAAAATAAACATTTAACCCACCAGATATCTTTTCACAGTCCCCAAATCCAGAACAAATTCAAGAAAGCGTACAGTATTATATAATATGCAATTTAGCAGACGCTTTTATCCAAAGCGATTTACTGTCATGTGTGCATACATTTTTACGTATGGGTGGTCCCAGGGATCGAACCCACTATCCTGGACCCCAGGACCAGTACGTATGGGTGGACCCCAGGAAGAGTAGCTGCTGCTTTTGCAACAGCTAATGGAGATCCTAAGGAAATACCAAATACCAAAATGTCAAAGTGTAATGATGTTTTTTCTCTCTAAATTTGACAAATTAATTAAAAATGAGAAGCTAAAATGTCTTGAGTCAATAAGTTTTCAAACCCTTTTTTTATGGCAAGCCTAAATAAGTTCAGGAGTAAAAATATGCTTAACAAGTCACATCATAAATTGCATGGACTCACTCTGTGTGCAATAATAGTGTTTAACATGATTTTTGAATGACTGCCTCATCTCTGTACCCCACACATACAATTATCTGTAAGGTCCCTTAGTCGAGCAGTGAATTTCAAACACAGATTCAACCACAAATACCAGGGAGGTTTTCCAATGCCTCGAAAAGAAGGGCACCTATTGGTAGATGGGGCAATTTAAATAAAAAAAAGCAGACATCGAATATTCCTTTGACTATGGTGAAGTTATTCATTACACTTTAGAAGGTGTATCAATACATCCAGTCACTACAAAGATAAGGCGTCCCTAACTCAGTTGCCGGAGAGGAAGGAAACCGCTCAGGGATTTCACCAAGAGGCCAATGGTGACTTTAAAACAGTACATAGTTTAATGGCTGTGATAGGAGAAAACTGAGGATGGATCAAAAACATTGTAGTTACTCCACAATACTAACCTAATTGACAGATTGAAAAGAATGAAGGCTGTACAAAATAAAACATATTTCAAAACATGCATCCTGTTTGCAATAATGCACTAAAGTAAAACTGCAAGAAATGTGGCAAAGAAATGAACGTTATGTCCTGAATACATTTACATTTTACTCATTTAGCAGACGCTCTTATCCAGAGTGCATACATTTTCATACTTTTTTCATACTGGCCCCCCGTGGGAAACGAACCCACAACCCTGGCGTTGCAAGCACCATGCTCTGCCAACTGAGCTACACGGGGCCCAAAACGTTATGTTTGGAGCAAATCCAACACAACACATCACTGAGTACCACTCTTTATATTTTCAAGCATGGTGGTGGCTGCATCATGTTATGGGCATGCTTGTCATCGGCAAGGACTAGGGAGTTATTTTAATGATAAAAAATAAACGTAATAAAGCTAAACAGAGGAAAATTCACCTTTCAGCAGGACAATAACCTAAAACACAAGGCCAAATATACAGTGAAGTTGCTTACCAAGACGACATTGAATGTTCCTGAGTGGCCTAGTTACAGTTTTGACTTAAATCGTTTTGAAAATCTATGGCAAGTCTTGAAAAGGCTGTCTAGCAATGATCAACAACCAACTTGACAGAGCTTAAAAGAATAATGGGCAAATATTGCACAATCCAGGTATGCAAAGCTCTTAGACTTACCCAAAAAGACTCACAGCTGTAATCGCTGCCTACGTTGATTCTAACGTGTATTGACTCAGGGGTTCAAATACTTATCTAATCAAGATATATGAGTGTTTTATTTTTCATATATTTTTTACTAATGTTAGAATTTTTCTTACTTTTAGATTTTAGTCATTTAGCAGACGCTCTTATCCAGAGCGACTTACAGTTAGTGCATACATTTTTTTTTTTTTTTTTCATACCCCCTGTGGGAATCGAACCCACAACCCTGGCGTTGCAAATGCCATGCTCTATCAACTGAGCTACATCCCTGCCAGGCACATCAGCTAGCCATTTCACAGTGTCGCATTTAACTTTAATTCACATCTTGACTTCTTTCAGATGTGGTCTATCCTGTGCTTCGCTTAATGGAATCAACAGATGCATCAAATAAGGGTTGATGGACCGTTCTGCTACTCTAGTCTAGACCCCCAACAGAATGCCGCCCTCCTACACCACCCGCAAAACTACAATAGTGCCAGTAGGCAAAACGACGTTGAAAAGACGTTGAAAAGACAAGATTGACGTCTTTTTCCAGACGTTGAAA
Source organism: Coregonus clupeaformis (assembly GCF_020615455.1). Taxonomy (NCBI): domain Eukaryota; kingdom Metazoa; phylum Chordata; class Actinopteri; order Salmoniformes; family Salmonidae; genus Coregonus; species Coregonus clupeaformis. The sequence goes on along the minus strand of NC_059225.1, from coordinate 6,703,069 downwards.
TTAGGTGCATTTTAGGTTCTGAATGAAAGGTGAAAAATACGTATTTTCCGGACGTTTAAAATACGTATCTTTCGGACGTTGAAATTAGTTTAATTTTCAGTTCGGAATTAAAGTTGAAAATACGTCTTGAGCATAGTACATTACAGTAAAGTAGGGTACAATGCAGTACATTGCACTGTACCATACTCTACTGTGCTGTACTGTTGTACCACAGAGTTTCTAAACTCAGAGGCGCGACATCGTGAGAGAAATGAAAAATTATTCCTTAGTTGTTAATTTTCTCTAAATCTAAAGGTACAACCTCGATTCGAGCCAACGTCTTAAGTAGCTGAACATGGTATTACTCCAGCCTTGTGAAAGTGACAAACTGACACGTTTTAATTTACGTTAAAAAAAACACCTTCATGTCGAAGGAGTCAGTGCCTTTGATTTGACGGCCTGCACATGCGCAGTTCGGCACGAGACGACCGTTAGACCCGATGACGTGTTTCTATGCATGAGCTTAGATAGCCAATGTAGCCATGACATATCCTGTTATCGCAGATTTCTATTGGAGAAGCAGTTTCTGCGTATCTTCATACTGTACTATCTTCGGTTGTACTCCACTGTACTGAAGTATACATAACTGTTCTTTGTGTGCTCTGCAGTATTGTATTGTACTGCACTCTACTTTTCTTTACTGTGCTGTCCAAACCTATGTGAAACGTAGATGTCTGTGATTGGTTCAGATTTGGTCTGGTCAAATGTTTGCGCCAGGTCAAGGCTGGTCCGAACTTGTGAAAATATAAATGTCTATGATTGGTTCAGATTTGGTCCGGTCCGTGGATTTTGAAATCAAGGCCGTTCTGGACTGCACCAAAAAAATAAGTTGGCGTCAGTACGTGCTTACTGGGGTGTAGCCTACAGTGTCGCCCACAACGGAATTGTATGAATGCCATGTGGTAGGCCCACTGTTTGTAAAACAGGAAGTTACATTGGCTTTATTAGTATGGGCTCCTGTGTCTAATCATTTTGGCTATTTAAGCTCTGGATATCAGCTAGCCATCTTTATGAGGAGTTATCCTGAGCCTATTTGCAATGAGAAACAATGCGTTTACACAGCAGGAAATGCAGAAGTATTTTATTTTTCGCTATGATAATCTCATACAAATTTGAAACGACTGATTATAATTACAATTTAGACACAGGGTTAAACTCCTGGACAGTAGCCTGATTTTCCATTCCATATTGTCCATTTGTTAATATGCCATATTCACATCGAAGTGCATTTTTTATTTGATTGGGTGCCATTTAGGTCAGGCTATTTGATCGGCGAAACGTGCCTGATGTAAAAATGTCTGTCCCATGACATTGTCATACATTTTATCTCCAGCATGTAGGCTACAGAAAAGGCCATATAGTCTTTCTACCATAGGCTATAGCAGGGGTACTCAACTCTTACGCTATGAAGTCCGGGAGCCTGCTGGTTTTCGGTTCTACCTGATATTTAATTGCGCACACACCTGGTGTCCCAGGTCTAAATCAGTCCCTGATTAGAGGGGAACAATGAAAAAAAATGCAGTGGAACTGGCTTCGAGATCCAGAGTTGAGTTTGAGGGGGCTATAGGACGCATGCTTTATGTTAGAGGATTTTTTTTAGGGAACGTTGGTGGAGCGCTGCAGCGGTGTGTCTCTCCAGTAGCACCCTGGAGAGACGCGGTCGGCATGGACAAGCAAAATATTTTGCGCCCCTGCTTTTGACAAAAAAGTGGGCACTGCTTATCACGAGGCGGAATCAGCGCTCACCTAAATAGCTCATATGCCACTGGGTGAGAGAAATTGCCATTATTTTTGGGCAGAATTATGTGAAGTTTATGCGTTGTTAGAGGTCTTGGTCAGTTTAGCTTGGAAAATGCCGCCCTCATCAATCTGCCGCTGTAGGTGGCTGCCTAATCCTACCTAATGGGCGGGCCGGCCCAGCTGATGAGATTGAACTTCAATCAAAGTAGCAGCATGCCCAGCCATCCAGCTAAGACCAAAGAAGGCCTTTGAATATGATTCACTTGGCAGATGGTGCAGAGCACATTACTTTTCTTTATAAAAAAACGGGTTTGGAGAAATCTGCAATCTGATTGGTTGAAATTGGATTCTAAGCCTTTGAGAATTCCCTGTTATCCGTCTGAAGTAGACTAATCACTCCTTGAAGTAGTATGTGACCTCAAAGTATCAATACAGCAACTCCAAGCCTTGACCAAAATAAAAAACATGGCGGACAATTTCTCTCACCTCAGATCCGTAACCAGTAGTAACAATAAACTTAAATGTAGGTTATCGTAAAAGGAAAATACTCATCTAACATTCCTGCACCCCAATAACATTGTCTACGGAGTGGACTTGCTAGCCAGCTACTGGATTTGAGTCATCTCAGCCATTTTCTAATAAAACAACTCAGCTAGTGAAATAATTAGCAATGCTAGTTAGACTCTGAGCCCACCGGTATGCAGCTGGTTAGCTAGCTATGAATACACCATGGTCAACAACTTGGGACTAGTTCGTTTTCAGACAAATATGTTTAACTCATAACTAGTTTCTGCACTGACCACCACATTTCGGAGGATAACTGACTGAAATGAAAGATGATCTACTAGAGGTGTCGCCTCTTCCTCTATGCTGAAATGTAGCTAGCTAGCTAACATGCTAGTCCATTGGCGAACAGTAGTAGCCAACCATGAAAGTCTTTTTTACCCAGGAGCTTTATGGGCACATAGGCTGTTACAGGAACCAGAGCGTCGCTGTTTATGCAACTTTGAACATGTTCTGTAATATTATCAATCTTCTCAAATGTTTATCAATCTTGAGACAATAAACAACTCTCTAAAACTTGATGCCTCTGATTTCCCTTGTTTTGAATGTCTGTCTATGCATGAATGTAACTAGGTGTACATTCCATGCTATGTTTTCAACTTGTTTTAGAACCCAGGAACTACCTACCAATTTATTCTCGTGAATGGAACACATATTTAAATCAGATAACGGTAGTTAACATAATTAACTGACATTCAATGGCCATGGCTGCATGATGTCAGTCAGTGGATTAGGGGGACTATTTTTTGTAGCGCAGTGACTTGGCAACAGTCAGAGGAGTGGTGGGGATAGGTTAATGTCAGAAGATAACCGCACTCTCGCAACCCAAAAATTCTGTATTTTCTTCCGAAAAATAGTACTTTTCAGAGAATCCGTTTTGTAAGAACATTAACACACTCCAGACTGTGCGTTGCCAGGTAATTACTGCACACCTCAGGGGTTGAAGGCACTTGGCCTTCAACCTCGTGCCTTCTCACACCGTTGAGGTGTGCAGTAATTACCTGGCAACGCACAGTCTGGAGTGTGTTAATGCTTTCATATTATCCTACTGAACCTCTTAGTTTCACACCGTACATTGTGGAAAGAGCACAACGTAGTCAATGTAGTCGCTCGGATAGAATGTTGTTTCATGCAGTGACACAGTAACTAACTACACTGATAACTAATTAGAAACAGAATGAGGCCAGCTTTCTTTCATTGCTGCCCAAGCCTCTAGAAACAAAAATAAAGTGAAGATCTGCGTGTTTTTAATGCAGTAGGAAAAAGAGAATAGGACTGATCAGTCCATCTTTCCCCCCCCTGTATGGAAAATAAAGACCTCTCCAGAACTAAATGGACCAGAACAGGTCAATGCAAAATTCCTCCTCTGCACATGCTAAATCAAACACAATTACAGAAATTAGCCCCTCCACTTCCACTGAATTCACTAATTGTAAGTCGCTCTGGATATAAAGTTTCCAACGAGAATTCACATACCTGCTATGAGTTCAGCGCTGTAGTCATGACCCAGAACAACTGCTGTGAGTTGGGCTCTGTAGTCATGACCCAGAACCACTGCTGTGAGTTAGACTGTTAGTCATGACCCAGAACCACTGCTGTGAGTTAGACTGTTAGTCAAGACCCAGAACCACTGCTGTGAGTTGGGCTCTGAAGTCATGACCCAGAACCACTGCTGTGAGTTAGACTGTAAGTCATGACCCAGAATCCACTGCTGTGAGTTAGACTGTTAGTCATGACCCAGAACCACTGCTGTGAGTTGGGCTCTGAAGTCATGACCCAGAACCACTGCTGTGAGTTAGACTGTAAGTCATGACCCAGAATCCACTGCTGTGAGTTAGACTGTTAGCCATGACACAGAACCACTGCTGTGAGTTGGGCTCTGTAGTCATGACCAATTATACCCAAATACCCTTATACCCATCATACCCATATACCCATAATACTCATATTCCCATAACACCCATATACCCATCGTACCCATATACCCATCATACCCATTTACCATCATACCCATATACACATCATACCAAGATACTATATACCCATCATACCCATATACCCATATATACATTATAAACATATACCCGTATACCCATATACCCATCATACCCATATACCCAGATACCCATATACCCATCATACCCATGTACCCATATACCAATATATACATTATACACATATACCCGTATACCCATATACCCATCATACCCATCATAACCATATAGCCATCACCCCATATAGCCATCATACCCATATACCCATATACCCGTATACCCATATACCCATCATACCCATCATACATATAATACCCATCACCCCATATAGCCATCATACCCACATACCCATACACCCATCAGGCCCTCAAAATTGTCAAAGACTCCAGCCACCCTAGTCATAGACTGTTCTCTCTGCTACCGCACGGCAAGCGGTACCGGAGCGCCAAGTCTAGGTCTAAAAGACTTCTTAACAGCTTCTACCCCCAAGCCATAAGACTCCTGAACAGCTAATCATGGCTGCCCGGACTATTTGCACTGCCCCCCCACCCCCACCCCATCTTTTTACGCTGCTGCTACTCTGTTAATTATTTATGCATAGTCACTTTAACTCTACCCACATGTACATATTACTTCAACTACCTCAACTAGCCGGTGCCCCCCGCACATTGACTCTGCACCGGTACCCCTGTATATATAGCCTCCCTACTGTTATTTTATTTTACTTCTGCTCTTTTTTTTCTCAACACTTTTTTGTTGTTGTTTTATTTTACTTTTTTATTACAAATAAATGCACTGTTGGTTAAGGGCTGTAAGTAAGCATTTCACTGTAATGTCTGCACCTGTTGTATTCTGCGCATGTGGCCAATAAAATTTGATTTGATTTGATTTTTGATTTGATTTGATACACCTGTCATACACAAATACCCATAACACCCATATACCCATCATACCCATATACCCATATAACCATCATACCCATATACACATCATACCAAGATACCATATACCCATCATACCCATATACCCAAATACCAATTTACCCACCATACCCATTTACCGTCATACCCATACACCCATCAAACCCATATACCCATATACCCACATACCCATCATACTCATATATTCCCATCACTTTTTCATTTACCATCATACCCATTAACCCATATACCAATTTACCCACCATACCCATATACCCGTCATACCATACACCCATCATACCATACACCCATATACCCATCATACCCATATACCCTTATACCCATTGTGATGTCACGAGAGGCTGTGTCCTGGAGGGACGTTACGTCCCCCTGAGGTGGCTGCAAACCCAGACAGCTATGGCTCCATCTGCTGGTATGGTCGGGAACTCCACCCCTCTATGGCCAATCTTCCCACGCAGCTGAAACAAATGAGGAGCTGATGAGCTGAAGGTTTGGGAAGGGAAGGGACACAGTCTCCAACCTGGGCTCTCTGGAGGACAAGAGTGCTGCACGTCCACTTCCATGAGGAATATAAGGATTTGGAGATACTTACCTTTGGGAAATACTCACCTTTGGATATATGCACCTGTGGAAATACGTGAGAGACATTTGGAAGGACTTTTTTGCTGGGTTGGCCACTAGCTGCAACGTGGACTACAGTAAGGCTGGGGAAAAGTTATCTGAGCGAGTGAGAATTATGATTTTGGATGTGGAAGAGACATCCCTGAACTGTTAACCCTTAAAGAGCCACAAGAGAACAGAATTTTGTTATATTTTCGTTAATTTCCCAAGACCTATAATAAAATCCTTGTTTTGTTTGAACCTTGTCTCCTTGCACTACTTGAGCAATCCCGCTGAAAGCTGTGTAGCCTCTCGTGACGTCACAGATGGTGGAGAATACGGGCACGCTCAAGCGTTAATAGTGCATGTCAGAGGAGGATACCGAAGGTTTGATCACCCAGTTTTCCAAGTTGGCCGTAGGCTCCCCGCCCGACTGAAATGGAGGACATATTGAAAGCCCTTGTTGCTGGCCAGCAAGCCCAGATGCAAGCAAACGTGGCTCTCTTGGAGGAGCAAAAGAAAGCCAACCTTCTGAAGGCAGAGGAATTGCAGTTGCAGAGACAGATGGTTGTCCAAAATACCCGCCCAATAAAGGCAAGTGACTTTATATCTAAGATGGGAGCTACCGATGACATTGAGGCATACCTGCATGCATTTGAGGCCACGGCCACTAGGGAAGCCTGGCCCAAGCAACAGTGGGTTGGTCTGTTAGCCCCCTTTCTAACCGGGAATCGCTGAATGCTGTCCGGGACCTGGGCCCTGACCAGGTTACTGACTATGATGCCCTGAAGTCTGAGATCCTCAGCAGATATGGACTCACAAAGTTTGGTATGGCCCAGCGCTTTCACAGCTGGACCTTCCAACCAGACCAACCTCCTCGGGCGCAGATGCATGAACTTGTCCGAATCGCAAGGAAATGGCTGGATCCGCAGAGGAATACAGCAGCGGCGGTGGTGGAGGCCGTTGTGGTGGATCGTTACCTACGTGCCCTGCCTTATGAGGCAAAACGGTTCATCAGTCAACAGGCCTTGACCACGGCTGATCTGACCGTGGAAGCTGTGGAAAAGTACCAGGCCACAGCGGAGATGCTGAATGCTTCCCGAAAAGACCCCAGGAGTGCGGCCCCACCACAAATGGGAAGAACCCGTCCAAAGGACCCCAAGGTCTCGAACCCAGCCACGTCAGGACTTATCCCGGCTCCAGGGGGAGCCAGAAACCAGGCGGGTCCAAGAAGAGTACACCAGGAGGGGGGAAACTCGACAGTGTTACCGGTGTGGGGAGATGGGACATATCTCCTGGCAGTGTGGGAAACCAGCCGATGAACCTATGCCCACTGCGGAGTCCTCCAGCTCAGCACCCACACACCGTTTTGCCTCGCTCTTGGGAGTCGTAGATGGCGGCCCAGATCGACCCCCACCTGCCCGGTAACTGTGAATCACCATGATGTGGAGGCCTTACTGGATTCTGGTAGCCGGGCCACCCTGGTGCGTAAGGATTTGGTGGGCCCAACGTGTCTGACCCCGGGGAAAGTCCTCCCAGTTTCCTGTGTCCATGGGGACACCAGAGAATACCCCATTACTGAACTTACAATGACCAGCACACGGGGAACCATACACACGACGGCGGGGGTGGTTGATTCCCTCCCCGTCCCTGTCCTAATTGGACGAGACTGCCCAGCCTTTTACCCACTCTGGAGAGAGTCTCAGGAGAGGATAACCCGAGTACCTCGGAAACGGAGAGGCAAGACTCATCCTGGGAAGGCTCCGGTGCAATCCTCCGAATTACTCACTCCCGCCCGGGCTCTGATAGGGATGGCAGGTGCCCAGACCGACACAGAGACGGAGCTACAGAATCTGAACAAAGAACTGTCTGGTCTGAAGGGGACCGCTGAGAGGTATCGTTTGTTAAAGCAACAGTTAGACATGAAGACAGAAGAGTTAGATATCCTCCAGGCTAAACTCCAACAGAGCTCCTTCCATAAGCAACAGGAGGAGCTGGAGAGGCTGCGCAGGACCATCGAGGAGTGTGAGGAGACCCTGCGCAGTAGTAAGGAGGTCCAGAAGAAGGCAGAGGAGAAGTACAAGGTGTTGGAGAACAAGATGAAGAATGCGGAGGCAGAGAGAGAGAAGGAACTGAAAGCTGCTCAACAGAAGCTAAACTCTGCTAAAACCAAGGCTGATGCGTTCAGTAAGAAACTCAAGGAGAGACAACAGGAGGCTGAGTCCCTGGTCCTAGAGGTGGAGGAGTTGAAGAGAGAGCAGGCTGGCAAGCACCACGGCAATGCGGACGCCCTCTCCCCGGCGTGATGCCTTCTTCGCTGCCTTTACCCCGACGAGGACGTCGGTCCCGAGGAGGGGGATGTGTGATGTCACGAGAGGCTGTGTCCTGGAGGGACGTTACGTCCCCCTGAGGTGGCTGCAAACCCAGACAGCTATGGCTCCATCTGCTGGTATGGTCGGGAACTCCACCCCTCTATGGCCAATCTTCCCACGCAGCTGAAACAAATGAGGAGCTGATGAGCTGAAGGTTTGGGAAGGGAAGGGACACAGTCTCCAACCTGGGCTCTCTGGAGGACAAGAGTGCTGCACGTCCACTTCCATGAGGAATATAAGGATTTGGAGATACTTACCTTTGGGAAATACTCACCTTTGGATATATGCACCTGTGGAAATACGTGAGAGACATTTGGAAGGACTTTTTGCTGGGTTGGCCACTAGCTGCAACGTGGACTACAGTAAGGCTGGGGAAAAGTTATCTGAGCGAGTGAGAATTATGATTTTGGATGTGGAAGAGACATCCCTGAACTGTTAACCCTTAAAGAGCCACAAGAGAACAGAATTTTGTTATATTTTCGTTAATTTCCCAAGACCTATAATAAAATCCTTGTTTTGTTTGAACCTTGTCTCCTTGCACTACTTGAGCAATCCCGCTGAAAGCTGTGTAGCCTCTCGTGACGTCACACCATATACCCATCATACCCATATACCCATCATACCCATAATACCCATCATACCATCATACCCATCATACACATATACCCATAATACCCATATACACATCATACCCATATACCCATATAACCATCATACCCATATACCCATCATACCCATCATAACCCATTCCGTCTCTCACAGTTGAAGTGTACCTATGATAAAAATTACAGACCTCTACATGCTTTGTAAGTAGGAAAACCTGCAAAATCGGCAGTGTATCAAATACTTGTTCTCCCCATTGTATAACCTCTAGTTTTGACGGTAGAAAACTGAGCTATTCACACCCCACACGTCCTATCGGTATGCGCCCGCGCCTCCTTTCAACATCTATCTCTATGGTTCAGAATCACCTCTGTCTGTCTATATGGTTCAGAATCACCTCTGTCTATCTATATGGTTCAGAATCACCTCTGTCTGTCTATATAGTTCAGAATCACCTCTGTCTATCTCAATCAATCAATCAATCAATTTTATTTTATATAGCCCTTCTTACATCAGCTAATATCTCGAAGTGCTGTACAGAAACCCAGCCTAAAACCCCAAACAGCTAATAATGCAGGTGTAGAAGCACGGTGGCTAGGAAAAACTCCCTAGAAAGGCAAAACCTAGGAAGAAACCTAGAGAGGAACCAGGCTATGAGGGGTGGCCAGTCCTCTTCTGGCTGTGCCGGGTGGAGATTATAACAGAACCATGCCAAGATGTTCAAAAATGTTCATAAGTGACAAGCATGGTCAAATAATAATCAGGAATAAATCTCAGTTGGCTTTTCATAGCCGATCATTAGAGTTTAAAACAGCAGGTCTGGGACAGGTAGGGGGTTCCATAACCGCAGGCAGAACAGTTTAAACTGGAATAGCAGCAAGGCCAGGCGGACTGGGGACAGCAAGGAGTCACCACGGCCGGTAGTCCCGACGTATGGTCCTAGGGCTCAGGTCTCTCAGTTGGCTTTTCATAGCCGATCATTTAGAGTTGAAAACAGCAGGTCTGGGACAGGTAGGGGTTTCGTGAGCCGCAGGCAGAACAGTTGAAACTGGAATAGCAGCAAGGCCAGGCGGACTGGGGACAGCAAGGTGTCATCATGCCCGGTAGTCCTGACGTATGGTCCTAGGGGCTCAGGTTCTCAGAGAGAAAGAGAGAACGAGAGAATTAGAGAGAGCATACTTAAATTCACACAGGACACTGGATAAGACAGGAGAAGTACTCCAGGTATAACCAACTAACCCCAGCCCCCGACACATAAACTACTGCAGCATAAATACTGGAGGCTGAGACAGGAGCGGTCCGGAGACACTGTGGCCCCATCCGAAGAAACCCCGGACAGGGCCAAACAGGAAGGATATAACCCCACCCACTCCGCTAAAGCACAGCCCCCGCACCACTAGAGGGATATCCCCAACCACCAACTTACAATCCTGAGACAAGGCCGAGTATAGCCCACAGAGGTCTCCACCACAGCACAAACCAAGGGGGGGCGCCAACCCAGACAGGAAGATCACGTCAGTAACTCAACCCACTCAAGTGACGCACCCCTCCCAGGGACGGCATGAAAGAGCACCAGCAAGCCAGTGACTCAGCCCCTGCAACAGGGTTAGAGGCAGAGAACCCCAGTGGAGAGGGGAACCGGCCCGGCAGAGACAGCAAGGGCTGTTCGTTGCTCCAGCCTTTCCGTTCACCTTCACACTCCTGGGCCAGACTACACTCAATCATATGACCTACTGAAGAGATAAGTCTTCAGTAAAGACTTAAAGGTTGAGACCGAGTCTGCGTCTCTCACATGGGTAGGCAGACTGTTCCATAAAAATGGAGATCTATAGGAGAATCTCTATGGTTCAGAATCACCTCTGTCTATCTCTATGGTTCAGAATCACCTCTGTCTGTCTATATGGTTCAGAATCACCTCTGTCTATCTATATGGTTCAGAATCACCTCTGTCTATCTCTATGGTCCAGAATCACCTCTGTCTATCTATATGGTTCAGAATCACCTCTGCCTATCTATATGGTTCAGAATCACCTCTGCCTATCTCTATGGTTCAGAATCACCTCTGTCTATCTATATGGTTCAGAATCACCTCTGTCTATCTATATGGTTCAGAATCACCTCTGTCTATCTATATGGTTCAGAATATCCTCTGTCTGTCTATATGGTTCAGAATCACCTCTGTCTATCTCTATGGTTCAGAATCACCTCTGTCTGTCTATATGGTTCAGAATCACCTCTGTCTATCTATAAGGTTCAGAATCACCTCTGTCTATCTCTATGGTTCAGAATCACCTCTGTCTGTCTATATGGTTCAGAATCACCTCTGTCTATCTATATGGTTCAGAATCACCTCTGTCTATCTCTATGGTCCAGAATCACCTCTGTCTATCTATATGGTTCAGAATCACCTCTGTCTATCTATATGGTTCAGAATCACCTCTGCCTATCTCTATGGTTCAGAATCACCTCTGTCTATCTATATGGTTCAGAATCACCTCTGTCTGTCTATATGGTTCAGAATCACCTCTGTCTATCTATATGGTTCAGAATCACCTCTGTCTATCTCTATGGTTCAGAATCACCTCTGTCTATCTATATGGTTCAGAATCACCTCTGTCTATCTATATGGTTCAGAATCACCTCTGTCTGTCTATATGGTTCAGAATCACCTCTGTCTATCTATATGGTTCAGAATCACCTCTGTCTATCTATATGGATCAGAATCACCTCTGTCTATCTATATGGTTCAGAATCACCTCTGTCTGTCTATATGGTTCAGAATCACCTCTGTCTATCTATATGGTTCAGAATCACCTCTGTCTATCTATATGGTTCAGAATCACCTCTGTCTATCTATATGGTTCAGAATCACCTCTGTCTATCTATATGGTTCAGAATCACCTCTGTCTATCTATATGGTTCAGAATCACCTCTGTCTATCTATATGGTTCAGAATCACCTCTGTCTATCTATATGGTTCAGAATCACCTCTGTCTATCTATATGGTTCAGAATCACCTCTGTCTATCTCTATGGTTCAGAATCACCTCTGTCTGTCTATATGGTTCAGAATCACCTCTGTCTATCTATATGGTTCAGAATCACCTCTGTCTATCTCTATGGTCCAGAATCACCTCTGTCTATCTATATGGTTCAGAATCACCTCTGTCTATCTATATGGTTCAGAATCACCTCTGACTATCTCTATGGTTCAGAATCACCTCTGTCTGTCTATATGGTTCAGAATCACCTCTGTCTATCTATATGGTTCAGAATCACCTCTGTCTATCTATATGGTTCAGAATCACCTCTGTCTATCTATATGGTTCAGAATCACCTCTGTCTATCTCTATGGTTCAGAATCACCTCTGTCTATCTATATGGTTCAGAATCACCTCTGTCTATCTATATGGTTCAGAATCACCTCTGTCCATCTATATGGTTCAGAATCACCTCTGTCTGTCTATATGGTTCAGAATCACCTCTGTCTATCTCTATGGTCCAGAATCACCTCTGTCTATCTATATGGTTCAGAATCACCTCTGTCTGTCTATATGGTTCAGAATCACCTCTGTCTATCTATATGGTTCAGAATCACCTCTGTCTATCTATATGGTTCAGAATCACCTCTGTCTATCTATATGGTTCAGAATCACCTCTGTCTATCTATATGGTTCAGAATCACCTCTGTCTGTCTATATGGTTCAGAATCACCTCTGTCTATCTATATGGTTCAGAATCACCTCTGTCTATCTATATGGTTCAGAATCACCTCTGTCTATCTATATGGTTCAGAATCACCTCTGTCTGTCTATATGGTTCAGAATCACCTCTGTCTATCTCTATGGTCCAGAATCACCTCTGTCTATCTATATGGTTCAGAATCACATCTGTCTGTCTATATGGTTCAGAATCACCTCTGTCTATCTATATGGTTCAGAATCACCTCTGTCTATCTATATGGTTCAGAATCACCTCTGTCTGTCTATATGGTTCAGAATCAACTCTGTCTATCTCAATGGTTCAGAATCACCTCTGTCTATCTCTATGGTTCAGAATCACCTCTGTCTGTCTATATGGTTCAGAATCACCTCTGTCTATCTATATGGTTCAGAATCACCTCTGTCTATCTATATGGTTCAGAATCACCTCTGTCTATCTCTATGGTCCAGAATCACCTCTGTCTATCTATATGGTTCAGAATCACCTCTGTCTATCTATATGGTTCAGAATCACCTCTGTTAAAGGCAGACAGAAGAGAAGACACTCGAAGTAAAATTAAGTTAATGATAATTTCATTTAGCCTTTTATCTATGTGGATTTGCTGATCATAGAATTGAATTGTTGGACAATTCGTTATATTTATTGTAGACTATCCAAGGAATTCAATCAAAATAACATTGTTTGTAAAGCAAATTAAAGCAATGTGGATAGCCAGTGTTGGCTGTGTGAAACAAGACAGTCATTTTGATTGATGAATAGATGCATTTTGCAGCACAAGGGCTATGTAGGCCGATTTCTCTCCACTGCAGATTCCTAACAGCGCTTTTCTGACTGAATCTGGGCCTAAGGTGTGACACAGAGTAAATATTTCCTTGTTCGTTTTGGCTTTGATGGAATACAGATGGCACTCCCTCTCATTTTGGCTTTTGCTCTGGTGACAGTCTGGGCTGATTGTGCACACACTTTGTTTGCAGCCACCCACCCCTCTGCTGCATCCCCCCAGCCCTACCAGAGTCAAAGCTCACTGGGCATAGTGCCATGCATAGGGAATACTGGTGCCTGGCCACACTTACTGTAAAACTCTGTCCTCAGCGATTCACTAGGGAGGGCCAGAGGCAGAACCCGAATTCTCAGCTCCTACTCTGTATATCCTTTTAAATGTAATCTTGCACAACAGGGTGTTGACGAAACCTACTACAGACGTTTCAAAACATTCCAAAATATTATGCAATGGATGTCTGGTTTATATATCTATCTTAGATTCACAGCCATAAAATGTAAGTTCTATGTCAAAGAAAATAACAGTCCAGCCAATATCCAAGGTGTTGAGTCAGATCCATTTTTTAAGAAATCGTACTTTGAAATGTTCTATGTTTGATGTAGTTTATTTTTACTAGTTTCTTGATTTTGATTTTCTCATGTGTTCTCATATGTCGCAAGGATCCTAATCTTGATCCTAATTCTCATCAACTTCAGTGATGCCATGTATTTTCTCAACTTTGCCTTATTAGATATGCCTTTACTTTTAAGGGGAGAAACCCCTCTTCATCAACAAATACCTTATCCTGCTGCTTAATCAATCAAATAGGGATGGGGAAAACCATCACCCATCTCTGTACGAAATGGAAATGAATTGATGGGATTTAACATGTTCCTGCTTAGCTACCGTGACAGATTCCTCAAGTAGTGCAGCACAGAATGTAAATGTCCTGTAAATGTCATTAAACATTAGTCATTACCGCCCATGTCCATAAAATCCCCTTATGAAATAACTGCTTCATTAAACTTCAGCCTTGACAAGAAGTGGCAACTCTGGTCTGACTGCGTACGAGGAAGTCTGGGCTTGACAGATTCGTCTGGAGTCAGTGGGAGACACTAAATGATGGATCAATATAGAACTATAATACAGCAGGGGGACTGTGAGGGTATAATTATGCATGAAAATCTGTCAGCCCCAAAATAAAATCTCTATTGGGCTTTGCACAGAAGAGACAATAAGAACATTTAACCAAAGCCAAAAATGATACGCCAGAGGTTCAAAAGTGGTGTGGCAAAATTCATACGTGTCCTTTATGGGGCCTGGAGTTTTTCCTGATCTCATGACCTGGTCGGGTAAAACTCTGGGTCCTATTCGTAGGCTGACAAAATATTATTATAGATAGATAGCTTTCCTTTTCATCTGTGTACTCATAGCCTAAGGTGGATCAAACCCTTTCAAACTACCACTAACCTTGTTATTATTCGTTCTGAATCTGATATCAAAAGAGCCAGAGAGAACAACTTCAATGGAAAACATACTCTGTAGTTTAGTGAACTATTATAGCAGAGCTGAGCGTTATGCAAACAATGATTACAATGTCTTTAAGTATGAATTTCACTATATACACACACAATGCTAAGCAGTGTATTTTGAAAAACAAGTTTTCAATGTAGAAAAGCATTTAAATTGTATGTCATAAAACCTTTTCGTTGTTCATCTGATTTACAGTGATCTTCTGCAATTATTCATTCTGTAAGCTTTATGTAAGGTAGGGTTACATTTAACACTATAGACAGTAGACTGTAACAATGCAGGGTTACATTTAACACTATAGACAGTAGACTTTGTAACAATGTTTTTTTGTGTGTGTGTAATTCTTAAAACCAGTAACCTTGTGTTGTTGTCCTGGTCTCCATCTGGCCCCAGAGGTTGGTTCCCCGGCGCTCACTGTAGGAACTGATTGCCTGTAGAATCCATATATGCAATCATTAAATCAACTACTTACAACATTTTCATTGAAAATAATATCCCCCTTTTCATTAAGTACATTTTATTGAATGTCATTAATTCTATTGCACTCTATTCTAACCAAACCTGCATTATGAGTTCATATCAGTAGGTGTCACTATGCACTAGCTAGTCGGAAAAGGATGACGCAATCATGGCTGCCTGTCTCTGTACTTGTGAAACTTGTGGTGGTGCTAGAATCCATAAAATATCTCTTTCTGCGTTAACCATCCATCTGTTATGGTTGGACAAATGTGTTCATATTGTCTGTGTAGACTGCTCTGTGGCAGAATTTGTAGTTTTCTTGCTTATAAGACAATTAAATTTGCGGTACCCATATTTGTGAAATAAAATAAAGTAATATGCCAACATTACTAGACTAACAAACTGGCTTTTCAGGAACTTCAGCAGCAGCAGATTGTTTCATCTTCTTTATCCTTTAGCCATACGCATTTGAAATGATTAATGTTAGCTGCTGGCTGCATGATTGCATCAACCTAGCTAGCTAATGTTAGTAGTTTTGTTAGCTAGAGCCTCTTCAGCTGACAGGCAAAAATGTGAATTTCTGCCTAAAATGTCATACCCAAACTAAAAAGCTTATAACTAAGGAATTATTTGCAGCACATGCATATGGATGGTATCATCCTTGTGGTTTGTATAGAAATGATCAGATCATAGCTAGGAAATGCATAGCATAGCACATGAAAAAGAAGGCACTTCTTGGGGAATAGAGCTGTTGACACTTCACATCCCTCCAGTTACATGTCAACAACAGCTCATAGAAAATAAAAAAGAAACTTTCCAAGGGCTTTTGTGAGTGTTGTCAGAGCGGTCCAGGCAACCTATCCAAGTGGCCCAAGTCAGAGCGGTCCAGGCAACCTGTCCAAGTGGCCCAAGTCAGAGCGGTCCAGGCAACCTGTCCAAGTGGCCCAAGTCAGAGCGGTCCAGGCAACCTATCCAAGTGGCCCAAAGTCAGAGCGGTCCAGGCAACCTGTCCAAGTGGCCCAAGTCAGAGCGGTCCAGGCAACCTGTCCAAGTGGCCCAAGTCAGAGCGGTCCAGGCAACCTGTCCAAGTGGCCCAAGTCAGAGCGGTCCAGGCAACCTGTCCAAGTGGCCCAAGTCAGAGCGGTCCAGGCAACCTGTCCAAGTGGCCCAAGTCAGAGCGGTCCAGGCAACCTGTCCAAGTGGCCCAAAACATATCCAAACGTACAATAGTTACAAAAAGGCACACGTCTTCACAGAAACACACACTACAAACTAAAGTGGTCAGAAATCTGCCGAGAGAGAGAGAAAGAGCAATGTTTTGAACTGTCACGCCCTGGCTCTGGGGACTATGTTATGTTGAGCCAGGGTGTGTGATTCTATGTTTGTATATCTATGTTGGCCTGAGTGACTCCCAATCAGAGGCAACGAGTGTCAGCTGGTTGTCTCTGATTGGGAGCCATATTTAACTGTCTGGCTTTTCACTTTGTGTTGTGGTTTCTTGTTCCGTTAAGGTTTGTTTATGTAACCAAGGACGTCACGGTTCGTTGTTTTGATCGTGTGATCATTCGTATAATAAATATGTTTGCTTTCAACGCTGCGCCTTGGTCCTCCTCCTTAAGCGAGCGTGACATGAACAATACACAATATACAGTGCCTTGTATTCGTCCCCCTTGGCATTTATCCTATTTTGTTGCATTACAACCTGTACTTTAAATGGATTTGTATTTGTATTTCATGTAATGGACATACACAAAATAGTTCCGTTTGGTAAATGAAATGAAAAAAAGTACTTATTTAAAGAAATTCGAACTAATGAATAACGGAAAAGTGGTGCGTGCATATGTATTCACACCCTTTGCTATGAAGCCCCTAAATAAGATCTGGTGCAAATAATTACCTTCAGAAGTCACATAATTAGTTAAATAAAGTCCACCTGTGTGCAATCTAAGTGTCACATGATCTGTCACATGATCTCAGTTTATACAGTGAGGGAAAAAAGTATTTGATCCCCTGCTGATTTTGTACATTTGCCCACTGACAAAGAAATGATCAGTCTATAATTTTAATGGTAGGTTTATTTGAACAGTGAGAGACAGAATAACAAAACAAAAATCCAGAAAAACACAATGTTATGAATTGATTTGCATTTTAATGAGGGAAATAAGTATTTGACCCCTCTGCAAAACATGACTTAGTACTTGGTGGCAAAACCCTTGTTGGCAATCACAGAGGTCATTTGCATTTTAATGAGGGAAATAAGTATTTGACCCCTCTGCAAAACATGACTTAGTACTTGGTGGCAAAACCCTTGTTGGCAATCACAGAGGTCAGACGTTTCTTGTAGTTGGCCACCAGGTTTGCACACATCTCAGGAGGGATTTTGTCCCACTCCTCTTTGCAGATCTTCTCCAAGTCATTAAGGTTTCGAGGCTGACGTTTGGCAACTCAAACCTTCAGCTCCCTCCACATATGTTCTATTGGATTAAGGTCTGGAGTCTGGCTAGGCCACTCCAGGACCTTAATGTGCTTCTTCTTGAGCCACTCCTTTGTTGCCTTGGCCGTGTGTTTTGGGTCATTGTCATGCTGGAATACCCATCCACGACCCATTTTCAATGCCCTGGCTGAGGGAAGGAGGTTCTCACCCAAGATTTGACGGTACATGGCCCCGTCCATCGTCCCTTTGATGCGGTGAAGTTGTCCTGTCCCCTTAGCAGAAAAACACCCCCAAAGCATAATGTTTCCACCTCCATGTTTGATGGTGGGGATGGTGTTCTTGGGGTCATAGGCAGCATTCCTCCTCCTCCAAACACGGCGAGTTGAGTTGCTGTGCTGTTTGTTGCTACTTGGCTACCTGCCAAACTATTCACGTTTTACTTTTAATAAACGTTTAATCAATCTCTGTGTTCAACAAATTTACCAACTTTTTAGTTTTGTCCTCACTCATCTTTTTTCGTTAAACTTTTTCACCCCGGACGTTTATCCTGAGACAGAAGAGTCATTTTCCTGTACGTTTTAGCTGCCAACTTTACGTTATTTTCCTTTTTTCCATCGCAACTTTTTTCCCTTATTCAACTTTTTCACTCCGGACGCTTTATCTGGACATGGTTCATCAACATCTTCAACAGCCGAAGCTAAGTAGTAACATTAACATGATCTCTTCTAATTGCAGTCGCTGTACTCATAATATACAGGAGAACGATCGCCTTTACGGCGAAAATAGCTGTGCTACAAGCCCAGCTTCAGACGCAATCGTTAGGCAAGGGTAATTTCAGTGTAGGAAAGGAAGAAACAGCGTCTGTGCCACCAGTAAGTACAGACAGTAACGTTAGTATAAATCCCCCCGCACAGTCCCCGCAGCCGGACAACTTTCTCATGGCTTCTGGAGGGAAATACTGTTGGAATGCTCAACCGGTGTCGCTCATTCAGCCGACAGAAACCTTCAACCGGTTTTCCCCATTATGTAGCGAGTCGGAGTCTGAGTCTGAGTCTTCTCTAGTCTCTACTCCTCCCGTTACGGGGGTCTGAGACGCCGAAGGCTCCCACCATTAGCTCTGACAAATTGAAAACCCTAGTCATTGGCGACTCCATTACCCGCAGTATTAGACTTAAAACGAATCACCCAGCGATCATACACTGTTTACCAGGGGGCAGGGCTACCGACGTTAAGGCTAATCTAAAGATGGTGCTGGCTAAAGCTAAAACTGGCGAGTGTAGAGAGTATAGAGATATTGTTATCCACGCCGGCACCAACGATGTTAGGATGAAACAGTCAGAGGTCACCAAGTGCAACATAGCTTCAGCGTGTAAATCAGCTAGAAAGATGTGTCGGCATCGAGTAATTGTCTCTGGCCCCCTCCCAGTTAGGGGAAGTGACGAGCTCTACAGCAGAGTCTCAGCACTTAATCGCTGGTTGAAAACTGTTTTCTGCCCCTCCCAAAAGATAACATTTGTGGATAATTGGCCCTCTTTCTGGGACTCACCCACAAACAGGACCAAGCCTGACCTGCTGAGGAGTGACGGACTCCATCCTAGCTGGAGGGGTGCTCTCCTCTTATCTACCAACATAGATAGGGCTCTAACTCCTCTAGCCCCACAGTGAAATAGGGTGCAGGCCAGGCAGCAGGCTGTTAGCCAACCTGCCAGCTTAGTGGAGTCTGCCAATAGCACAGTCAGTGTAGTCAGCTCAGCCATACCCATTGAGACTGTGTCTGTGCCTCGACCTAGGTTGGGCAAAACTAAACATGGCGGTGTTCACCCTAGCAATCTTATTAGGATAAAGACCTCCTCCATTCCTGCCATTATTGAAAGAGATCGTGATACCTCACATCTCAAAATAGGGTTACTTAATGTTAGATCCCTCACTTCAAAGGCAGTCATAGTCAATGAACTAATCACTGATCATAATCTTGATGTGATTGGCCTGACTGAAACATGGCTTAAGCCTGATGAATTTGCTGTGTTAAATGAGGCCTCACCTCCTGGTTACACTAGTGACCATATTCCCGTGCATCCCGCAAAGGCGGAGGTGTTGCTAACATTTACGATAGCAAATTTCAATTTACAAAAAAAAAATGGCGTTTTCATCTTTTGAGCTTCTAGTCATGAAATCTATGCAGCCTACTCAATCACTTTTTATAGCTACTGTTTACAGGCCTCCTGGGCCATATACAGCGTTCCTCTCTGAGTTTCCTGAATTCCTATCAGACCTTGTAGTCATAGCAGATCATATTCTAATTTTTGGTGATTTTAATATTCACATGGAGAAGTCCACAGACCCACTCCAAAAGTCTTTCGGAGCCATTATCGACTCAGTGGGTTTTGTCCAACATGTCTCTGGACCTACTCACTGCCACAGTCATACTCTGGACCTAGTTTTGTCCCATGGAATAAATGTTGTAGATCTTAATGTTTTTCCACAAAATCCTGGACTATCGGACCACCATTTTATTACGTTTGCAATCGCAACAAATAATCTGCTCAGACCCCAACCAAGGAGCATCAAAAGTCGTGCTATAAATTCTCAGACAACACAAAAATTCATTGATGCCCTTCCAGACTCCTTCTGCCTACCCAAGGACGTCAGAGGACAAAAATCAGTTAACCACTTAACTGAGGAACTCAATTTAACCTTGCGCAATACCCTAGATGCAGTTGCACCCCTAAAAACGAAAAACATTTGTCATAAGAAACTAGCTCCCTGGTATACAGAAAATACCCGAGCTTTGAAGCAAGCTTCCAGGAAATTGGAACGGAAATGGCGCCACACCAAACTGGAAGTCTTCCGACTAGCTTGGAAAGACAGTACCGTGCAGTACCGAAGAGCCCTCACTGCTGCTCGATCATCCTACTTTTCCAACTTAATCGAGGAAAATAAGAACAATCCAAAATTTCTTTTTGATACTGTTGCAAAGCTAACTAAAAAGCAGCATTCCCCAAGAGAGGATGGCTTTCACTTCAGCAGTGATAAATTCATGAACTTCTTTGAGGAAAAGATCATGACCATTAGAAAGCAAATTACGGACTCCTCTTTGAATCTGCGTATTCCTCCAGGGCTTAGCTGTCATGGATCTGCACAGCTCTGCGAGGGCCTGGGATCGGGAGAGACACTTAAGTGTTTTAGTACTATATCTCTTGACACAATGATGAAAATAATCATGGCCTCTAAACCTTCAAGCTGCATACTGGATCCTATTCCTACTAAACTGCTGAAGGAGCTGCTTCCCTGTGCTTGGCCCTCCTATGTTGAACATAATAAACAGCTCTCTATCCACCGGATGTGTACCAAACTCACTAAAAGTGGCAGTGATAAAGCCTCTCTTGAAAAAGCCAAACCTTGACCCGGAAAATATAAAAACTATCGGCCTATATCGAATCTTCCATTCCTCTCAAAAATTTTAGAAAAAGCTGTTGCGCAGCAACTCACTGCCTTTCTGAAGACAAACAATGTATACGAAATGCTTCAGTCTGGTTTTAGACCCCATCATAGCACTGAGACTGCACTTGTGAAGGTGGTAAATGACCTTTTAATGGCGTCAGACCGAGGCTCTGCATCTGTCCTCGTGCTACTAGACCTTAGTGCTGCCTTTGACACCATCGATCACCACATTCTTTTGGAGAGACTGGAAACCCAAATTGGTCTACACGGACAAGTTCTGGCCTGGTTTAGATCCTACCTGTCGGAAAGATATCAGTTTGTCTCTGTGAATGGTCTGTCCTCCGACAAATCAACTGTACATTTCGGTGTTCCTCAAGGTTCCGTTTTAGGACCACTATTGTTTTCACTATATATTTTACCTCTTGGGGATGTTATTCGAAAACATAATGTTAACTTTCACTGCTCTGCGGATGACACACAGCTGTACATTTCAATGAAACATGGTGAAGCCCCAAAATTGCCCTCGCTAGAAGCCTGTGTTTCAGACATAAGGAAGTGGATGGCTGAAAACTTTTACTTTTAAACTCGGACAAAACAGAGATGCTTGTTCTAGGTCCCAAGAAACAAAGAGATCTTCTGTTAAATCTGACAATTCATCTTGATGGTTGTAAAGTCGTCTCAAATAAAACTGTGAAGGACCTCGGCGTTACTCTTGACCCTGATCTCTCTTTTGACGAACATATCAAGACTGTTTCAAGGACAGCTTTTTTCCATCTACGTAACATTGCAAAAATCAGAAATTTTCTGTCCAAAAATGATGCAGAAAAATTAATCCATGCATTTGTTACTTCTAGGTTAGACTACTGCAATGCTCTATTTTCCGGCTACCCGGATAAAGCACTAAATAAACTTCAGTTAGTGCTAAATACGGCTGCTAGAATCCTGACTAGAACCAAGAAATTTGATCATATTACTCCAGTGCTAGCTTCCCTACACTGGCTTCCTGTTAAGGCAAGGGCTGATTTCAAGGTTTTACTGTTAACCTATAAAGCGTTACATGGGCTTGCTCCTACCTATCTTTCCGAGTTGGTCCTGCCGTACATACCAATACGTACGCTACGGTCACAAGACGCAGGCCTCCTAATTGTCCCTAGAATTTCTAAGCAAACAGCGGGAGGCAGGGCTTTCTCCTATAGATCTCCATTTTTACTGTCTTTACTGAAGACTTATCTCTTCAGTAGGTCATATGATTGAGTGTAGTCTGGCCCAGGAGTGTGAAGGTGAACGGAAAGGCTGGAGCAACGAACAGCCCTTGCTGTCTCTGCCAGGCCGGTTCCCCTCTCCACTGGGGTTCTCTGCCTCTAACCCTGTTGCAGGGGCTGAGTCACTGGCTTGCTGGTGCTCTTTCATGCCGTCCCTGGGAGGGGTGCGTCACTTGAGTGGGTTGAGTTACTGACGTGATCTTCCTGTCTGGGTTGGCGCCCCCCCTTGGTTTGTGCTGTGGTGGAGACCTCTGTGGGCTATACTCGGCCTTGTCTCAGGATTGTAAGTTGGTGGTTGGGGATATCCCTCTAGTGGTGCGGGGGCTGTGCTTTGGCGGAGTGGGTGGGGTTATATCCTTCCTGTTTGGCCCTGTCCGGGGTTTCTTCGGATGGGGCCACAGTGTCTCCGGACCGCTCCTGTCTCAGCCTCCAGTATTTATGCTGCAGTAGTTTATGTGTCGGGGGCTGGGGTTAGTTGGTTATACCTGGAGTACTTCTCCTGTCTTATCCAGTGTCCTGTGTGAATTTAAGTATGCTCTCTCTAATTCTCTCGTTCTCTCTTTCTCTCTGAGAACCTGAGCCCTAGGACCATACGTCAGGACTACCGGGCATGATGACACCTTGCTGTCCCCAGTCCGCCTGGCCTTGCTGCTATTCCAGTTTCAACTGTTCTGCCTGCGGCTACGAAACCCCCTACCTGTCCCAGACCTGCTGTTTTCAACTCTTAATGATCGGCTATGAAAAGCCAACTGAGAGACCTGAGCCCTAGGACCATACGTCGGGACTACCGGCCGTGGTGACTCCTTGCTGTCCCCAGTCCGCCTGGCCTTGCTGCTATTCCAGTTTCAACTGTTCTGCCTGCGGTTATGGAACCCCTACCTGTCCCAGACCTGCTGTTTTCAACTCTTAATGATCGGCTATGAAAAGCCAACTGAGATTTATTCCTGATTATTATTTGACCATGCTTGTCACTTAAGAACATTTTTGAACATCTTGGCATGGTTCTGTTATAATCTCCACCCGGCACAGCCAGAAGAGGACTGGCCACCCCTCATAGCCTGGTTCCTCTCTAGGTTTCTTCCTAGGTTTTCGCCTTTCTAGGGAGTTTTTCCTAGCCACCGTGCTTCTACACCTGCATTACTAGCTGTTTGGGGTTTTAGGCTGGGTTTCTGTACAGCACTTCGAGATATTAGCTGATGTAAGAAGGGCTATATAAAATAAAATTGATTGAAAATTGATTGATTGATGCCAAAGAGCTCCATTTTGGTTTCATCTGACCACAACACTTTCACCCAGTTCTCCTCTGAATCATTCAGATGTTCTTTGGCAAACTTCAGACGGCCCTGTATATGTGCTTTCTTGAGCAGGGGGACCTTGCGGGCGCTGCAGGATTTCAGTCCTTCACGGCGTAGTGTGTTACCAATTGTTTCCTTGGTGACTATGGTCCCAGCTGCCTTGAGATCATTGACAAGATCCTCCCGTGTAGTTCTGGGCTGATTCCTCACCGTTCTCATGATCATTGCAACTCCAAGTGAGATCTTGCATGGAGCCCCAGGCCGAGGGAGATTGACAGTTATTTTGTGTTTCTTCCATTTGCGAATAATCGCACCAACTGTTGTCACCTTCTCACCAAGCTGCTTGGCGATGGTCTTGTAGCCCATTCCAGCCTTGTGTAGGTCTACAATCATGTCCCTGACATCCTTGGAGAGCTCTTTGGTCTTGGCCATGGTGGAGAGTTTGGAATCTGATTGATTGATTGCTTCTATGGACCGGTGCCAGAAACCTTTCTGATTGAGAGGGGGTCAAATACTTATTTCCCTCATTAAAATGCAAATCAATTTATAACATTTTTGACATGCGTTTTTCTGGATTTTTCTGTTCTGTTTCTCACTGTTCAAATAAACCTACCACTAAAATTATAGACTAATAATTTCTTTGTCAGTGGGCAAACGTACAAAATCAGCAGGGGATCAAATACTTTTTTCCCTCACTGTATACACATGTTCTGAAAGGCCCCAGAGTCTGCAACACCACTAAGCAAGGGGCACCACCAAGCAAGCAGCACCAGGAAGACCAAGGAGCTCTCCAAACAGGTCAGGGACAAAGTTGTGGAGAAGTACAGATCAGGGTTGGGTTATACAAAAAAATCGGAAACTTTGAACATCCCACGGAGCACCATTAAATCCATTATTAAAAAATTGAAAGAATATCGCACCACAAGAAACCTGCCAAGAGAGGGCCATTATACTCATATATCCATCATACCCATCATACCCATTTACGAATTATACCCATCATACCCATACACCCATATACCCATCATACCCATATACCCATCATACCCATATACCCACCATACCCATCATACCCATATACCCATCATACCCATATACTCATCATACCCATATACCCACCATACCCATCATACCAATACCCATCATACCCATATACCCATCATATCAATACTACTTTCATACCCATCATACCCATATTCTCATCATACCCATATACCAATCATACCCATATACCCATATACCCATCATACCATATACCCATCATACCCATCACACCCATCATACACATATACCCATATACCCATCATACCATATACCATCATACCCATCATACCCATACACCCATATACCCATCATGCCCATCATACCCATCATACCCATATACCCAACAAACCCATCATACCTACATACCAAACATACCATAAACCCATTATGCCCATCACACGAATCATACCCATCATACCCATATACCCATCATATCAATACTACATTCATACCCATCATACCCTTATTCTCATCATACACATATACCCATCATACCCATATACCCATCATACCCATATACCCATATACCCATAATACCCATATACTCATCATACCCATATACCCATATACCAATCATACCCATCATACCATCATACCCATCATACACATATACCCATCATACCCATATACCCATCATACCCATATACCCATATACCCATAATACCCATATACTCATCATACCCATATACCCATATACCCAACAAACCCATCATACCCATATACCCATCATACCATCATAACCATTATACCATATACCATTATACCCATCCTACCCATATACCCATATACCCATCATACCCATCATACTCATCATACCCATATACCCATATATCCATCATACCATCATACCCATATACCCATCATACCCATATACCCTTCATACCCATATACTCATCATACCCATCATACCCATCATACCCATATACCCATCCCATCATATCCATATAACCATACTCCCATCATACCCATCATGCCCATCATACCCAACATACCCATCATACCAATATAGCCATCATACCCATCATACCCATATAGCCATCATACCCATCATTCCCATCATACCCATCATAGCCTCATACCCATCATATCCGTAAACCAATATACCCATATACCCATCATATCCACATACCCATCATACACATCATACCCATCACACCCATCATACACATATACCCATCCCATCATACCATATACCATCATACCCATATACCCATCATACCCATATACCCATCATACCCATATACTCATCATACCCATATACCCATATACCCATATACCCATATACCCATCATACCCATATACACAACAAACCCATCATACCCACATACCCATCATACCCAACCTACCATATACCCATTATACCCATCATACGAATCATACCCATCATACCCCTATACCCACATACCCATCAAACCATCATACCATCATGCCATATACCCATTATACCAATCATATGAATCATACCTATCAAACTCATATACCCATATACCCATCATACCCATACACCCATATATCCATCATACCATCATACCCATATACCCATATACCCATCACACCCATATACCCATCATACCCATATACCCATCATACCCATATACCCATCCCATCATATCCATATAACCATATTCCCATCATATCCATCATACCCATCATACCCATATACGAATTATACCCATCATACCCATATACCACTATAGCCATCAATCCCATCATACCCGTCATACCCATATACCCATTATACCCATATATCCATCCTACCCATCATCCCCACCATACCATCATAGCCACATACCCATCATACCCATAAACCAATATACCCATCATACCCATTTACCCATCACATCCACATACCCATCATACCCATCACAACCATTATACCCATATACCCATAATATCAATACATACCCATTTACCCATCACACCCATCATACCCATATACCCATATAGCCATCATACCCATCATACCCGTCATACCCATATACCAGTCAATCCCATCAGACTCATATACCATCATACCCATTTATGGGTTGCCATGGAGGTATATATGACACCAATCCACTTTTTCTGTGGCACAGCGTTCTCTTTGAACACAAAACCGGCAAAAGGAAAACAGAAAATCAACTGTTCCATGGCCTTCAGCCATGGCGTCCAAATGAATTAACGTTGAGAGCATCCAACGTATATTACGGACAGGCTGAAATGCCAGAAGAAGTGCCATTTGGATCACATGGGTCAGATCCATGTCTCCTTGGCCAATGGCTTCGCTTTAAACTGCGGTGTGTATCAATCAATTAGGACATGGTTGATGAACGTTAGTGGAAAAACGTCACGGCAGCTCAAACCGGACACCGCAGCTACTGTGGAAACAGAGGGAACACTACACTCTCCAATGAACAATGCCCAACAGCTGATTTCCACAGCTTTTCTTTAAGGATTCCTGTCTTTCTGAGAGGTTGCATGTTCTAAATGGAAAATGGCTGCGTTGGTGGAGTCTAAACTAGTCCATTGACAGTATCAGAAATGGAGGGTGATTTTTCATGATGACTGACAGTCTACATTCCAGCAGCAGAATGTATGCCTACCATCACCTCTCTCTGTATTAGACCACAGTTAGGACCAGGCCAATCTCACCTCTGTACTAGACCACAGTCACCCAGCCTCTACACTAACTCACCCAGCCTCTACACTAACTCACCCTCACCCATCCTCTACACTAACTCACCCAGCCTCTACACTAACTCACCCTCACCCATCCTCTACACTAACTCACCCAGCCTCTACACTAACTCACCCTCACCCAGCCTCTACACTAACTCACCCAGCCTCTACACTAACTCACCCAGCCTCTACACTAACTCACCCTCACCCAGCCTCTACACTAACTCACCCAGCCTCTACACTAACTCACCCAGTCTCTACACTAACTCACCCTCACCCCGCCTCTACACTAACTCACCCTCACCCAGCCTCTACACTAACTCACCCTCACCAAGCCTCTACACTAACTCACCCAGCCTCTACACTAACTCACCCAGCCTCTACACTAACTCACCCTCACCCATCCTCTACACTAACTCACCCAGCCTCTACACTAACTCACCCAGTCTCTACACTAACTCACCCAGCCTTTACACTAACTCACACTCACCCAGCCACTACACTAACTCACCCAGCCTCTATACTAACTCCCCCAGCCTCTACACTAACTCACCCAGTCTCTACACTAACTCACCCTCACCCCGCCTCTACACTAACTCACCCTCACCCCGCCTCTACACTAACTCACCCTCACCCCGCCTCTACACTAACTCACACTCAACCCACCTCTACACTAACTCACCCTCACCCCGCCTCTACACTAACTCACCCTCACCCCGCCTCTACACTAACTCCCCCAGCCTCTACACTAACTCACCCTCACCCAGCCTCTACACTAACTCACCCAGTCCTCTGTAGCTCAGCTGGTAGAGCACGGCGCTTGTAACGCCAAGGTAGTGGGTTCGATCCCCGGGACCACCCATACACAAAAAAAATGTATGCACGCATGACTGTAAGTCGCTTTGGATAAAAGCGTCTGCTAAATGGCATATTATTATATTATTATTTACACTAACTCACCCAGCCTCTACACTAACTCACCCTCTCCCAGCCTCTACACTAACTCACCCATCCTCTACACTAACTCACCCAGCCTCTACACTAACTCACCCAGCCTCTACACTAACTCACCCTCACCCATCCTCTACACTAACTCACTCAGCCTCTACACTAACTCACCCTCACCCATCCTCTACACTAACTCACCCAGCCTCTACACTAACTCCCCCAGACTCTACACTAACTCACCCTCACCCAACCTCTACACTAACTCACCCAGCCTCTACACTAACTCACCCAGTCTCTACACTAACTCACCCTCACCCATCCTCTACACTAACTCACCCTCACCCCGCCTCTACACTAACTCCCCCAGTCTCTACACTAACTCCCCCAGCCTCTACACTAACTCACCCAGCCTCTACACTAACTCACCCTCACCCAGCCTCTACACTAACTCACCCAGCCTCTACACTAACTCACCCAGCCTCTACACTAACTCACCCTCACCCATCCTCTACACTAACTCACCCAGCCTCTACACTAACTCACCCTCACACAGTCTCTACACTAACTCACCCAGCCTCTACACTAACTCACCCAGCCTCTACACTAACTCAACCTCACCCATCCTCTACACTATCTCACCCTCACCCAGCCTCTACACTAACTCCCCCAGCCTCTACACTAACTCACCCAGTCTCTACACTAACTCACCCTCACCCCGCCTCTACACTAACTCATCCTCACCCCGCCTCTACACTAACTCACCCTCACCCCGCCTCTACACTAACTCACCCTCACCCAGCCTCTACACTAACTCACCCTCACCCCGCCTCTACACTAACTCCCCCAGCCTCTACACTAACTCACCCTCACCCAGCCTCTACACTAACTCACCCTCACCCCGCCTCTACACTAACTCACCCTCACCCAGCCTCTACACTAACTCACCCTCACCCAGCCTCTACACTAACGCACCCTCACCCAGTCTCTACACTAACTCCCCCAGCCTCTACACTAACTCACCCTCACCCAGCCTCTACACTAACTCCCCCAGCCTCTACACTAACTCACCCAGCCTCTACACTAACTCCCCCAGTCCCTACACTAACTCCCCCAGTCTCTACACTAACTCCCCCAGCCTCTACACTAACTCACCCTCACCCCGCCTCTACACTAACTCACCCTCACCCAGCCTCTACACTAACTCACCCTCACCCCGCCTCTACACTAACTCCCCCAGCCTCTACACTAACTCACCCTCACCCAGCCTCTACACTAACTCACCCTCACCCCGCCTCTACACTAACTCACCATCACCCAGCCTCTACACTAACTCACCCTCACCCAGCCTCTACACTAACTCACACTCACCCAGTCTCTACACTAACTCCCCCAGCCTCTACACTAACTCCCCCAGCCTCTACACTAACTCCCCCAGCCTCTACACTAACTCACCCAGCCTCTACACTAACTCCCCCAGCCTCTACACTAACTCCCCCAGCCTCTACACTAACTCACCCAGCCTCTACACTAACTCACCCAGCCTCTACACTAACTCACCCTCACCCCGCCTCTACACTAACTCCCCCAGCCTCTACACTAACTCACCCTCACCCAGCCTCTACACTAACTCACCCTCACCTCGCCTCTACACTAACTCACCCTCACCCAGCCTCTACACTAACTCACCCTCACCCAGCCTCTACACTAACTCACCCTCACCCAGCCTCTACACTAACTCACCCAGCCTCTACACTAACTCACCCTCACCCAGCCTCTACACTAACTCACCCTCACCCAGCCTCTACACTAACTCACC
The DNA here is from genome assembly GCF_020615455.1 of Coregonus clupeaformis. Taxonomy (NCBI): domain Eukaryota; kingdom Metazoa; phylum Chordata; class Actinopteri; order Salmoniformes; family Salmonidae; genus Coregonus; species Coregonus clupeaformis. The sequence goes on along the minus strand of NC_059225.1, from coordinate 6,672,844 downwards.
CATACTCTACACTAACTCACCCTCACCCAGCCTCTACACTAACTCACCCAGCCTTTACACTAACTCACCCTCACCCAGCCTCTACACTAACTCACCCAGCCTTTATACTAATTCACCCTCACCCAGCCTCTACACTAACTCACCCAGTCTCTACACTAACTCCCCTAGTCTCTACACTAACTCACCCAGCCTCTACACTAACTCACCCTCACCCAGCCTCTACACTAACTCACCCAGCCTCTACACTAACTCACCCTCACCCAGCCTCTACACTAACTCACCCAGCCTTTACACTAACTCACCCTCACCCAGCCTCTACACTAACTCACCCAGCCTTTACACTAACTCACCCTCACCCAGCCTCTACACTAACTCACCCAGCCTCTACACTAACTCCCCCAGTCTCTACACTAACTCACCCAGCCTCTACACTAACTCACCCTCACCCAGCCTCTACACTAACTCACCCAGTCTCTACACTAACTCACCCAGCCTCTACACTAATTCACCCATTCTCTACACTAACTCACCCAGCCTCTACACTAACTCACCCTCACCCCGCCTCTACACTAACTCCCCCAGCCTCTACACTAACTCACCCTCACCCAGCCTCTACACTAACTCACCCAGTCTCTACACTAACTCACCCAGCCTCTACACTAACTCACCCAGCCTCTACACTAACCCACCCAGCCTCTACACTAACTCACTCTCACCCAGTCTCTACACTAACTCACCCAGTCTCTACACTAACTCACCCAGCCTCTACACTAACTCACCCAGCCTCTACACTAACTCACCCTCACCCAGTCTCTATACTAACTCACCCTCACCCAGCCTCTACTACAACTCACCCCCAGCCTCTACACTAACTCACCCAGCCTCTACACTAACTCACCCTCACCCAGTCTCTACACTAACTCATCCAGCCTCTACACTAACTCACCCAGCCTCTACACTAACTCACCCAGCCTCTACACTAACTACCCCAGCCACTACACCAGTGCTTCTCAATTATTTTCTGTTACGCCCCCTAGGAAGGGAGTAAACATTTTGCGCCCTCATTTTGCGCCTCATTTGTCTATAAAATTGTTATAAGTACACCTCTGCATAACATTGTATCCTTATTAACATTAAAGAAAAAAAAAAAAAAAAAGTAATATAGATCAACTTACAACAAAGAATAACTTTGTTAACATTGTTTTTAGTCTGTAACAGAAAATACTTAAAGTTCATCAATTTGCCTGAAATAAAATAAAAAATTCAAACCTTATTTAAACTGTAAACATTTTTGACCATTTGATACTGAAAAACAAAATTAAATATAATCAATAAATAATAATAAATTCAAATTGATCAGCAACATTAAATCAGGAGCACAATATATGAAACACTTTGACCTATAAAACAAAACTGAATAAAACAATTTGTGCTGATTTTTTATAAAAAATTAGGAAGTCAGGATTAATGGCTACAATGAGCACATTTTTGCAGTGCACAGCTTTTAGCGGGGGTTTGAAGCATTACATTTACATTTTAGTCATTTAGCAGACGCTCTTATCCAGAGCGACTTAACAGTTAGTGAGTGCATACATTTTCATACTGGCCCCCGGGAAACGAACCCACTACCCTGGCGTTGCAAGCGCCATGCTCTACCAACTGAGCTACACGGGGCCAAGCAGGATACTGCAACTCTCAGCTCCTGCTCAATGTTTAGTTGGGACCTGAACTTGGTCTTCAGGGCAGCAACAGCAGAGAAGCCAATCTCACAAAGATAATATGTTAAAAAGGAAGAAGAATGCCCATGGCCCTCTGCCCTAAGAGTGGATACTGCCTCTCTACACTCAGCCAGAATTCACTCAGTGTCTGTGATGAACAGTCTCAATGTGGAGTCACCCACCTCCTGCTCACTCACCCTCACCAGCCTCTACACCTAGCTCCTTGCACTGCTCACCTCACAGCCTCCCTGCACCTAGCTGCCTGCAGCCTCTGCATTAACTCACCCCCTGCTCTGCCTAACTCACCCTCACCCAGCCTCTCACTAACTCACCCAGCCTTTACATTAACTCACCCTCACCCAGCCTCTCTGCTAACTCACCCACCTTTATACTAATTCACCTCACCCCCTCTCCACTTCCCCATCTCTACTAATCCTCACCCCCTCTCCCACCTAACTCACCCTCACCCAGCCTCTAACTAGCTCACCCGGCCTCTGCACTGCTCACCCTCACCCACCTCTACACTGCCTCAGCTCACCCCACCTCTACCACTAACTCCTCCCAGCCTCTACACTAACTCACCCAGCCTCTACACTAACTCACCCCTCACCCAGCCTCTACACTAACTCACCCAGTCTCTACACTAACTCACCCAGCCTCTACACTCTACCTCACCCAGCCTCTACACTACTGACTAACTCACCCTCACCCCCGCCTCTACACTAACTCCCCCAGCCTCTACACTAACTCACCCTCACCCAGCCTCTACACTAACTCACCCAGTCTCTACACTAACTCACCCAGCCTCTACACTAACTCACCCAGCCTCTACACTAACCCACCCAGCCTCTACACTAACTCACTCTCACCCAGTCTCTACACTAACTCACCCAGTCTCTACACTAACTCACCCAGCCTCTACACTAACTCACCCAGCCTCTACACTAACTCACCCTCACCCAGTCTCTATACTAACTCACCCTCACCCAGCCTCTACACTAACTCACCCAGCCTCTACACTAACTCACCCAGCCTCTACACTAACTCACCCTCACCCAGTCTCTACACTAACTCATCCAGCCTCTACACTAACTCACCCAGCCTCTACACTAACTCACCCAGCCTCTACACTAACTACCCCAGCCACTACACCAGTGCTTCTCAATTATTTTCTGTTACGCCCCCCCCCTAGGAAGGAGTAAACATTTTGCGCCCCCCATTTTGCGCCCCTCATTTGTCTATAAAATTGTTATAAGTACACCTCTGCATAACATTGTATCCTTATTAACATTAAAGAAAAAAAAAAAAAAAAAGTAATATAGATCAACTTACAACAAAGAATAACTTTGTTAACATTGTTTTTAGTCTGTAACAGAAAATACTTAAAGTTCATCAATTTGCCTGAAATAAAATAAAAAATTCAAACCTTATTTAAACTGTAAACATTTTTGACCATTTGATACTGAAAAACAAAATTAAATATAATCAATAAATAATAATAAATTCAAATTGATCAGCAACATTAAATCAGGAGCACAATATATGAAACACTTTGACCTATAAAACAAAACTGAATAAAACAATTTGTGCTGATTTTTTTATAAAAATTAGGAAGTCAGGATTAATGGCTACAATGAGCACATTTTGCAGTGCACAGCTTTTCGAAGCGGGGTTTGAAGCATTACATTTACATTTTAGTCATTTAGCAGACGCTCTTATCCAGAGCGACTAACAGTTAGTGAGTGCATACATTTTCATACTGGCCCCCCGTGGGAAACGAACCCACTACCCTGGCGTTGCAAGCGCCATGCTCTACCAACTGAGCTACACGGGGCCAAGCATGATACTGCAACTCTCAGCTCCTGCTCAATGTTTAGTTGGGACCTGTACTTGGTCTTCAGGGCAGCAACAGCAGAGAAGCCAATCTCACAAAGATAATATGTTGCAAAAGGAAGAAGAATGCCCATGGCCCTCTGCCCTAAGAGTGGATACTGCCTCTCTACACTCAGCCAGAATTCACTCAGTGTCTGTGATGTGAACCTCAGTCTCAATGTGGAGTCAGACGTCATATCAATGAACTGGTCCTCCTCTGCAGAGCTGAAACCAGTTGGAGCTGGTGCATTGAAAGGATCTCTCACCCAGTCATATTGGGAACTGTTTTCAGGGAAGTACTTTTTAAAGAATCCCATCAGTGATGAAATATGCTCCTTAATATATGGAATCACTGAGGTGGCATCATAGTCAGTAGTGTCAACAAATTCATGCAGGTTCTCGAATGAATCAGTATTTCCTTCATCAAGTCGCCTGCCCCACATTGCAAGCGTTCGAGTGAAAGAGCTGACCTTGTCTGTGACCTGAGGGAGGTGTTTATCTTTCCCTTGAAGCTGTAGATTTAGTTCATTTAGCTTTCCAAATATGTCACTCAGGTAGGCCAGTTTTGCCAGGAAGTTCTCATCACTACATTTTTCTGCGATGTCATACTTGTGCTCCTGCTCCGAAAAAATTCTTATCTGCTCTCTGAGCTCAAAAACTCGGGACAAGACTTTTCCTCGTGACAGCCACCTTGCTTCACTGTGAAACAGCACAGCTTGATGTTCAGCTCCCATCTCCTCACAGATAGCAGAGAAGACTCTTGTTTTTAGTGGTCTGGTGATTGGGGTGTATCAGCGTGATTGGGGTGTAATGTCTTTAAGTGACGCCTTAATTTATTTGGCTTCATGCTGTCCACTGCCAACATTTTTAGACACAGTAAACATACCGGTCTTTCCTCGTCTCCCACCGTAGTCGAAGTGAAGCCAAGCGCTACATACGCTTCGTCATATTTCCTTGTCTTAGCTTTCGGGAGTCTCATTATCTCCGTCTCTCTCCGCCTTTCTTTTCATCCCTGTTGAATTTTTTTCCATGGTGTCTCTTAAGGGTTTGTTATCTGCTCTTCATATCTCCTGCTCTGTGCTGTGTGCTCTTGTTCCGTGCAAAAAAAACCTACTCCCTGCGGCAAAAAAAAAGCATGTTCCCCGGGGTCACATGCGCCCCCCACTGGCATCGCTCCGAGCCCCCCCAGGGGGGCGCGCCCCACTATTTGAGAAGGACTGCACTACACTAACACACCCAGTCTCTACACTAACTCACCCTCACCCAGCCTCTACACTAACTCACCCTCACCCAGCCTCTACACTAACTCACCCAGCCTCTACACTAACTCACCCTCACCCATCCTCTACACTAACTCACCCAGCCTTTACACTAACTCACCCAGTCTCTACACTAACTCACCCTCACCCAGCCTCTACACTAACTCACCCAGCCTCTACACTAATCACCCTCACCCAGCCTCTACACTAACTCACCCTCACCCAGCCTCTACACTAACTCACCCTCACCCATCCTCTACACTAACTCACCCAGCCTTTACACTAACTCACCCAGTCTCTACACTAACTCACCCTCACCCAGCCTCTACACTAACTCACCCAGCCTCTACACTAATCACCCCTCACCCAGCCTCTACACTAACTCACCCTCACCCAGCCTCTACACTAACTCACCCTCACCCAGCCTCTACACTAACTCACCCAGCCTCTACACTAACTCACCCAGCATCTACACTAACTTACCCTCACCAGCCTCTACACTAACTCACCCAGCCTCTACACTAACTCTCCCAGCCTCTACACTAACACACCCAGTCTCTACACTAACTCACCCTCACCCAGCCTCTACACTAACTCACCCTCACCCAGCCTCTACACTAACTCACCCTCACCCCGCCTCTACACTAACTCACCCTCACACAACCTCTGCTCCATAGAGACTCGGATGCGGCCTATGTTAGCGTAGTCGTCGGCGTATAGCACGTAGGTACTCGCCGGCTTGTTGGCAATGGACACAAGCTCCGAGGTGGTGATCTCGCTGCCCACGCCCACGGCGAACACGATGACGCCCTTGCGCCCGCGCCTCCACACTGGCATCCATCACATCGTCCTGGGACTTCGCATCTGTCTTAACCACCGCGATGCGGATCTTGACGGCACTGGCACGCTGCGAGGATGGGAACACGTGATCCACGGCAAACTTGATTGCTTGGCCCGTCTGGGTGTCCCCGCCTAGATAGCTGAATCCCTCGATGGCCTGGATGAGGTCCGGACCACCCCGGTGCTTCCCCAGGGATACCTCCAGGTAAGGGGTGTTGCTGCGCTGCACCACGGCCACCTGGTTCAACATGGTCTCATTACAATGTCAAAGAAGTTACATTTAACCATTGTAGTTACATGTCACCACTGTATTGAGTGATGACTGATAACGAAGTTAGCGTAATCAAAACGGATTTATTAGTTAGCCTGTTCTCAAAATGACTATGAAAATATCCCTACAACCGCTGCTGATATACTAGTTATACAGTATGTCACTTGCGGTGATATTTAAGTGATAATGTCCTCGAAGCCGGTGTTTGGAGGATATATTGGTACGGGTGTTGTTAGGCCCGAGACGAAGTCGAGGGTAGGCAAACCGTGCCAATATATCCTCCCAACACCGGCTTCAAGGGCATTATCACCTTTATACAACGGGTTACCAACATATTCAAATAATGATTGACATAATTTCATTAAAAACTTTATTTCGATTAATTTATTTATATTATTTCATCCTTCCACAAGATATAGTCCCGACACAAATCTAGGGTTGCTCCCCAAGCCGGCTGGTCGTTCGTTCTATCGGTTCGGTTGCTAGAGACGCAACCCAGTCATTCAGTCTTTTTGTTCTGTATCTATGGACGCGACCCAGTTGTTCGTTCTAAATGTTCCATTGCCATACTGGCTGGCAACGTTCTTATCCCTTGCTTGCTAGCTATCCAACTACGGCTAACTTACAGTCACGTCAAAAAGTGCAGCCAGAATAATAGCAAAGTAGATGCATTTGCATTTGTTTAAGCTGTTTTACATCCATAACAATGAGCTAATGACGCGCGATTTCGCCTGGCACAGCTAACACAATCACTTCAAACTGAAGCTGGAAAGATGCAAACTAGCTGCACTTCGTTTCATTATACCTTTTTTTCCATTGACATTTCTTTGTATATATCCATAAAAACGATGCCAGCTGATTCATGATTTCAACTGGCTGAGAAACGCTGCCTGCCTGTCTGTCTCGTCCCGACTCCTGACACGTTCATTACTATGGGACAGCTGTAGATCTAATTTGAATATTGAAACAATGTTGCAAATGACGGAGAGACAGACCGCAAGGTTTATACAAATCTCCGCTGTTGAAAACTAAATGTTAGTCTAAAAGAAATGTGAGATAATGTCTAGATGCTTTTTATAGTGGAGATCAAGTTTATACATTGCCTGGCTGGGCTAATGAGACAGTGGATTGCGCAGTCAGATGGAACAGAGTAAATAGGCATTTTAGCGTCATAGATTTAGCAGGTGGTAACTTATGGAATAGACACCGGCTGGAATGCGGTTTTAACCAATCAGCATTCAGAATTAGACCCACCCGTTGTATAAATCGGTTATACTGTATGTCTGACCTGGGAGTAGTGGGAACTGACGTCGAAGCCGCTGGTGATGTTGACGAGCCAGTTCTTGGCCTTTTGGAAGTCGCTGTGGCCCACGCACCAGGAGCGATCTGTGATGTAGACCAGGTCATTCACCGCCGTGCTGCAGCCTGGGGGGAGGGGGAGGTCACAGAGGGCACACACAGACACACACACACACACACACACACACACACACACAAAACAAGATATGATCATGGTACAATGTCAAACCCTTCCATATTTAGCTTCAAACATGTCATTACTAATTTGAAAGGCAAGGATAACCTGCATGCACAACATATTAGACATACCACATGTAGACATACAGTACATACCAGCTGGGATATCATCCTCCTGTATAATATATAACATGCCATTTAGCAGACGCTTTTATCCAAAGCGACTTACAGTCATGCGTGCATACATTTTTACGTATGGGTGGTCGCGGGGGTCGAACCCACTACCCTGGCGTTACAAGCGCCGTGCTCTACCAGCTGAGCTACAGAGGATGTCAGGAACAGCGGCGTCGTCAGTGACCTCTATGTCCACACCATTGTTCTTTAACAGGTGTCCCGGTTCAGTCTTCACAGTCTAAAATGAATACTTTCACAGTTACGAAATGCATCCGTGTTTAATAATTTACAGTAATGTAGTAAATCAACAGATTGGATTTCGGATCAGAGAATGTCGACGTAAAACGTCAAGAGCAAACAGCAGTGATACAGTATATGCAGTGATAAAGTATATGTAGTGATACAGTATATGCAGTGATAAAGTATATGGAGTGATACAGTATATGCAGTGATACAGTATATGGAGTGATATAGTATATGGAGTGATATAGTATATGGAGTGATATAGTATATGGAGTGATACAGTATATGCAGTGATAAAGTATATGTAGTGATACAGTATATGCAGTGATAAAGTATATGGAGTGATACAGTATATGCAGTGATACAGTATATGGTGGAGTGATATAGTATATGGAGTGATACAGTATATGGAGTGATACAGTATATGGAGTGATAAAGTATATGTAGTGATACAGTATATGCAGTGATAAAGTATATGTAGTGATACAGTATATGCAGTGATAAAGTATATGGAGTGATACAGTATATGCAGTGATACAGTATATGGTGGAGTGATATAGTATATGGAGTGATACAGTATATGGAGTGATACAGTATATGGAGTGATATAGTATATGGAGTGATACAGTATATGGAGTGATACAGTATATGGAGTGATATAGTATATGCAGTGATAAAGTATATGGAGTGATACAGTATATGGAGTGATACAGTATATGGAGTGATACAGTATATGGAGTGATATAGTATATGGAGTGATATAGTATATGGAGTGATATAGTATATGGAGTGATACAGTATATGGAGTGATACAGTATATGGATGATATAGTTACAGTATGGAGTGATACAGTATATGGAGTGATATAGTATATGGAGTGATATAGTATATGGAGTGATACAGTATATGGAGTGATACAGTATATGGAGTGATATAGTATATGGAGTGATACAGTATATGTAGTGATACAGTATATGGAGTGATACAGTATATGGAGTGATACAGTATATGGAGTGATACAGTATATGGAGTGATATAGTATATGGAGTGATATAGTATATGGAGTGATACAGTATATGGAGTGATACAGTATATGGAGTGATATAGTATATGGAGTGATACAGTATATGTAGTGATACAGTATATGGAGTGATACAGTATATGGAGTGATACAGTATATGGAGTGATACAGTATATGGAGTGATATAGTATATGGAGTGATACAGTATATGGAGTGATACAGTATATGGAGTGATACAGTATATCAATGAGTTGAAGTAAGCTCTAACTAAGACGCTGTTTTTGGATATCAACGCTGTCATTTCAGACCTGAATATGCTGCATTTTCCAACCGAAATCCTATGTAGAAACCTGCCATACGCTGTCAAAACACAAAAGAGCATTCTTAACCTACAGTGGCCAGTGAATTTAACTGTCACTAAAATGCCTAACACTATTGCTGTCTCTAACGGGCCTGTGGTACTCCCACACGGTCGTACGACTTTTCTACTGTCTGCTGTCTCTTTTTACAAGAGAGCATGTTTTATTTCTCAACTCCACTTGCTTTCATCTCTGTTATGTTGCATGCAACGTGTGGGACACATGCATCAGAGGAGCAAACAGGCAAAGTCTAAATCATGTACATAAAAAGGACATAAATTAAACAGCATGTCAGGAAATTGGACTTGTACGAGCCATGGGTTGAAAACCAAAACTCTCTCCCTTGTCAAAACCCAAAATCTCACTTTGTTTCTTCCCGGACCCTTCTGAAAATATTCTTGGTAAGGGAGAATTTTTTTCGTTATGCCATAAGATGTGCGGTCTGTTTTGTGGGGTCCTGTCATAAGACGAGGTCTGTGTTGTGGGGTCCTGCCATGAGACTTGTGGTCTGTTTTGTGGAGTCCTGCCATAAGACGTGGTCTGTTTTGTGGGGTCCTGTCATAAGACGTGTGGTCTGTTTTGTGGGGTCCTGTCATAAGACATGTGGTCTGTTATGTGGGGTCCAATCATAAGACGTGTGGTCTGTTTTGTGGGGTCCTGCCATAAGAAGTGTGGTCTGTTTTGTGGGGTCCTGCCATAAGACGTGGTCTGTTTTGTGGGGTCCTGTCATAAGACGTGTTGTCTGTTACGTGGGGTCCTGCCATGAGACGTGCATTATTTTTTGTGGGGTCCTGCTATAAGATCTGTGGTCTGTTTTGTGTGGTCCTTCTATAAGATGTATTGTCTGTTTTGTGGGGTCCTTCTATAAGACGTACAGTCTGTTTTGTGGGGTCCTTCTATAAGACTTACGGTCTGTTTTGTGGGATCCTTCTATAAGACTTACGGTCTGTTTTGTGGGGTCCTTCTATAAGACTTACGGTCTGTTTTGTGGGATCCTTCTATAAGACTTACGGTCTGTTTTGTGGGGTCCTTCTATAAGACTTACGGTCTGTTTTGTGGGATCCTTCTATAAGACTTACGGTCTGTTTTGTGGGTCCCTCTTTAAGACGTATTGTCTGTTTTGTGGGGTCCCTCTATAAGACCTGTGGTCTATTTTGTGGGGTCCTGTCATAAGACTTGTGGTCTGTTTTGTGGAGTCCTGCCATAAGACGTGTTCTGTTTTGTGGGGTCCTGCCATAAGACGTGGTCTGTTTTGTGGGGTCCTGTCATAAGACGTGTGGTCTGTTTTGTGGGGTCCTGTCATAAGACATGTGGTCTGTTATGTGGGGTCCAATCATAAGACGTGTGGTCTGTTTTGTGGGGTCCTGCCATAAGAAGTGTGGTCTGTTTTGTGGGGTCCTGCCATAAGACGTGGTCTGTTTTGTGGGGTCCTGTCATAAGACGTGTGGTCTGTTTGGTGCGGTCCTGCCATGAGACGTGTGGTCTGTTTTGTGGGGTCCTGCCATGAGACGTGCATTCTGTTTTGTGGGGTCCTGCTATAAGACCTGTGGTCTATTTTGTGGGGTTCTTCTATAAGACGTACGGTCTGTTTTGTGGGGTCCTTCTATAAGACTTACGGTCTGTTTTGTGGGGTCCCTCTATAAGACGTATTGTCTGTTTTGTGTGGTCCTTCTATAAGATGTATTGTCTGTTTTGTGGGGTCCTTCTATAAGACGTACGGTCTGTTTTGTGGGGTCCTTCTATAAGACTTACGGTCTGTTTTGTGGGATCCTTCTATAAGACTTACGGTCTGTTTTGTGGGGTCCTTCTATAAGACTTACGGTCTGTTTTGTGGGATCCTTCTATAAGACTTACGGTCTGTTTTGTGGGGTCCTTCTATAAGACTTACGGTCTGTTTTGTGGGATCCTTCTATAAGACGTACCATCTGTTTTGTGGTGTCCCTTTATAAGACGTGCGGTCTGTTTTGTGGGTTCCTGCCATAAGACGTGCGTTCTGTTTTGTGGGGTCCTGTCATAAGACGTGTGGTCTGGTTTGTGGGGTCCCTCTATAAGACGTGGTCTGTTTTGTGGGGTCCCTCTATAAGACGTATGGTCTGTTTTGTGTTGTACTTCTATAAGACGTACGGTCTGTTTTGTGGGGTCCCTCTATAAGACGTGCGGTCTGTTTTGTGGGGTCCCTCTATAAGACGTACGGTCTGTTTTGTGGGGTCCTTCTATAAGACGTGTGGTCTGTTTTGTGGGGTCCTTCTATAAGACGTACGGTCTGCCCCACCGACCACAGCCCTCGGCCAAAGTAAATAACAATATAGACAGAACGCTGGAGAACACAACACCCGCTCCTCCACTTTGACTGTCAATAAACATTCTCTTCTTTTAAGTCTGCTTCAAACTGGTTTTGAGCAATTTATTTCAGCAATGAGCCAAACTGCTTTACAGCCTTGAGAACAGGTGAATACAGGGCCATTTGTAGAGTTTTGGGGGCCCTAAGTGAGATTTTTTTGAAGGCCCCCCCACCTCGCGGGCAAAACATTTTAGTGGCCCCCCTCTTGTCGGGGTCAGAAATATTTGCAGTTTTAAAGGTAATTTCCTGCAGTTCTACACATTTTGCCATGACTTTTGCCATGTTTATATGATAACTGATTTAGAGTGACTAGCCAAATCAAAGGGGGACCCCTGGAAGTTAGGGTCCCTGGGCACGTGCCTTAGATAGGTGGCTAGGCTAATTTATCCAGCAATCTTTAAAATCTTAGCTGACATGGGATAATTGAGTGACTGCCAGTGACTAACAAGAGGAAAACTTCTAATGCACTACCAAATTTCGAAATTGCCCGTTGTGTATTCTACTATTCTAACTAACAAGACACTGACCGACTTTCCAAAAAAATATATAAAAAATAAAGATTTGGTTGGGGGCCCCCTAGCGGTCACTTATGTCACTTAATGCCTAGAAACGGCACAGAGTGAAAAATATGTTTGTTAACAAGTATGTTCTGAGTCACAGGGATATGCAGCTCTCAGGCTCTCAAGATGGTTGAGTTATTTAAGGTGAAGGATTGGACTGAGTTCAAGCATCAGGCACAGAGGTAAAGCCGAGTGGAGGAGAAACGGGACAAACGTGTCCAATGGCTGGGCTCCGTTCACTACTCCAGCGTGTCCAATGGCTGGGCTCCGTTCACTACTCCAGCGTGTCCAATGGCTGGGCTCCGTTCACTACTCCAGCGTGTCCAATGGCTGGCCTCCGTTCACTACCCAGCATGTCCAATGGCTGGACTCCATTCACTACTCCAGCGTGTCCAATGGCTGGGCTCCGTTCACTACTCAAGCATGTCCAATGGCTGGCCTCCGTTCACTACCCAGCATGTCCAATGGCTGGCCTCCGTTCACTACCCAGCATGTCCAATGGCTGGCCTCCGTTCACTACCCCAGCATGTCCAATGGCTGGCCTCCGTTCACTACCCAGCATGTCCAATGGCTGGGCTCCGTTCACTATTTCAGCTTGTCCAATGGCTGGCCTCCATTCACTACCCAGCATGTCAAATGCTGGCCACTATTCACTATTGCAGCGTGTCCAATGCTGGCCTCTATTCACTTCTCCAGCGCTCTTGTAAAATGGTAGTAGAGGGAGTAAAATATTACAGCCTGGCTTTAACTGCAGGTCCTAGGAGAGGGAAAGGGCACTCAGGACATTCCCAGGGACATTAACTCCCTCGTAAATCAGCCCTTTGCAGTGTTTTCCTTCATCTTACTACAGTGATGGTGCCACTAAACCTGCAAATCCTCCATCAGTGATAATCATAGCATCATAACTGTAAATCAGCCATTAAAATAAAACATATCAATGAATTGTGGCCTCTTTGAGTCATTTTGAGTAGCCATATCCACCTCCAAGAACACTTTCCAAATGTCCTGTCTTGACCCATCATCTTCTGACTGACATCCTAATCTATTACAAGGCTTTTCCCATTAGTCCCGTTTTGCAAGGACAATGAATAATGTTTGTTTATCCCCACTCACTGCTAATCAACCCTTACTTCACTGGCCCGGTGCACGTGACGTACGCTCTTAGAAAAAAAGGTGCTATCTAGAACAAAAAGGTTTATTCAGCTGTCCCTATAGGAAAACCCTTTGAATAACCCTTTTGGTGCCAGGTAGAACCCTTTTGGTGCCAGGTAGAACCCTTTTGGTGCCAGGTAGAACCCTTTTGGTGCCAGGTAGAACCCTTTTGGTGCCAGGTAGAACCCTTTTGGTGCCAGGTAGAACCATTTTGGTGCCAGGTAGAACCCTTTTGGTGCCAGGTAGAGCCCTTTTTGGTTCCAGGTAGAACCCTTTTGGTTCCACCTATTTCTTCACAACCACAAGCGTCTTTTTGCTTGTATTGCATGCTGTAATATGCTCCAAATAGCCCTTCAGTGCCAATGGTAGGAGCAGCTGATAGGTTTCTCCATTGAGTGTGAGGAAGCTGAGTAGTTAGCTGGCTAAATAGTGGGGAGCCAATGGAGGCTGGTGGGAGGAGCTATAGGTGGACGGGCTCATTGTAATGGCGGGAATGGAATTTATGGAACGGAGTTGAACATGTGGTTTCCATATGTTTGATGTGTTTGATACCGTTCCATTGATTCCATTCCAGCCATTACAGTGAGTCCTCCTATAGCTCCTCCCACCAGCCTCCACTGTTGGAAACCCTGTGATTTCTCTCCAGATGTGGTATTGTGTATTATAGTACTGTGTTATTGTTGTATTGTTGTATTGTAGTATTATAGTATTATAGTATTGTAGTATTGTGGTAATGTAGTATTGTAGTATTGTAGTATTGTAGTATTGTAGTATTGCAGTATCGCAGTATCGCAGTATCGCAGTATCGTAGTATCGTATTATTGTAGTATTGTAGTATTGTAGTATTGTGGTATTGTGGTATTGTGGTATTATGGTATTGTATTATTGTATTATTGTATTATTGTATTATTGTATTATTGTATTATTGTATTATTTTAGTATTGTAGTATTGTAGTATTGTGGTATTGTGGTATTGTGTTATTGTGGTATTGTAGTATTGTAGTATTGTAGTATTGTAGTATTATGGTATTGTAGTATTGTAGTATTGTAGTATTGTATAATGAGGCTCTTCAGCTGTTCGCCATCTGTGTTTTCCTATGCACCAAATCCACATGTTCCCTACCATGGCTTGTGGAAGTTCCTCATCACACATGGAAATGTACGACTTTGTCCATTGACTCTGAGGTTCCTTTTTTCTCTGAGCTCACACATCTTGTGCCAAAAGCCATCAGTAAAAGGAATCTACACAGGTCAATGAAACGTTCACATCTCTGTGTGCATCTGTTGTGAACCAAGATGCATTTTGTTCAGGCTCCATAACATTAGCGGAAAGATGGCCTCAAGATGGTCACAGTTATGCATGGGTCCATATTATGGTCTAAGAAATAATGTTGTGTTTGAGTGATGTTGTAACTGTATTATACTCAAACGATAGATAATATAATAATAATAATAATAATATTAAATAATAATAATAATAATAATAATAATAATAAATGCCATTTAGCAAACACTTTTATCCAAAGCGACTTACGGTCATGTGTGCATACATTTTAGGTACGGGTGGTCCCGGGAATCAAACAACTGGCGTTGCAAGCGCCTTGCTCTACTAACTGAACTACAGAGGACCATGCTCTACTAACTGAACTACAGAGGACCATGTTCTACTAACTGAACTACAGAGGACCATGTTCTACCAACTGAACTACAGAGGACCATGTTCTACTAACTGAACTACAGAGGAGCATGTTCTACTAACTGAACTACAGAGGACCATGTTCTACCAACTGAACTACAGAGGACGAGCTCTCCTTGTCTTTCCCATAATCTATACTGATGTGAAAGGACTGAACTGGTGACATCCCATTCCTTGTAGGCACCCTTTACTATCTAATGGAGAGGAAATGAGGAGAGGAAGCCACTTTAGACTATTGAGATACTCCCAGAGATGCTCACCATTTAACGAGAACTAACAAAAACATTTCTTATAAGTAACCTTCTTCGCGATGCATTTTAAGCTACATGTATAACACCTTGTTATGAGCTATGCATAAGCCACTCTCCTTGCTGTGTCCATCCAGGCAGGCTAAACAACATCGGCAGCTGTAGAGTCCCCAGGGCCTCTCCTAGTGAAACGGATCAGTTATCACACAGATCATTAACACATGCATTGGCATAGCGGCAAGCCTTGAACCTGAATTTCTTTTGAGAACTACGGAACATTTGGGAATCAAGTCAGCGCAACCATTTCCATTACAGTCAATCACGTCATATTACCACATAGACGTCTTTATTCATCTCACACATCTCAATCTGGATGGATAAACAACATGTAGGTAACTAAACTGCACTGGGGCACTGTGGTGAATAAGTAAATGCTAATTGAGTCTATCAAGGATAAAATTAGCTACATTAATGATGTGTGTGTATGGTGCAGAGATCTCTGGGAATTGACGCAGAAAAACCCACTGTCAGTTGAACGGGAGCTCTAGGGGAGCTGGCTTTGAGAGCTGGCTTGGAGAGCTGGCTTGGAGAGCTGGCTTGGAGAGCTGGCTTGGAGAGCTGACTTTGAGAGCTGACTTTGAGAGCTGACTTTGAGAGCTGGCTTTGAGAGCTGGCTTGGAGAGCTGGCTTGGGGAGCTGGCTTTGAGAGCTGACTTTGAGAGCTGGCTTTGAGAGCTGACTTTGAGAGCTGGCTTGGAGAGCTGGCTTTGAGAGCTGACTTTGAGAGCTGGCTTGGAGAGCTGGCTTTGAGAGCTGACTTTGAGAGCTGGCTTGGAGAGCTGGCTTTGAGAGCTGACTTTGAGAGCTGGCTTGGAGAGCTGGCTTTGAGAGCTGACTTTGAGAGCTGGCTTGGAGAGCTGGCTTGGAGAGCTGGCTTTTAGTCCTACTAAAATGATTGCAGATCGCTGCAATTCCTCTGGGACTTGGCACAGTACAATGGGATACATGATGGACCTACTTTAAAAACAGAGATATAAACAGTGAATGCAGTGTTTAATTCAAACCGATTTTCCCCATGACTTCATACATATTCTCCTGAGGCACTCTTCATTATTGTGGAGTGAATTCACTAGGAATGACAATAAACTTTATAAAATCAAGTAGATTAAACTTGTCAACTTTTGTGAACAAATCCGTCAGTCATCCATGTTCAGTTGGTCCCTGAAGCATATCACGCAGGGATATCTTGTATTTAGGGGTCCTGTTTGTCCATCTGTATCCACTTGACTACTTTGTAAAGTCATACTTAGTCCCTCCACCACCAGTAAGCGTGGCTTCTTCAGTTTACAGAGCAGCATTATTTAGATTTTGGGTCATTTCAGCTGCAAGACGCATTGGCTATGGTTGGAGGAAAGGCATAATATATTTTTTCTTACATATGTGTGATGTGTTTCTTAAACAAAACCACTGTTTTGATGCACAGCCACACAGGCATAATCAGGTGGCATTTGTAATTTTAGCATGTCTGCCCTTTTCTGCTCAGCGACAGATGAATTTGTTGCCACGCCAACAGCTGCAGCATCCACTATTCTGGGGGTAAAAGACATGCGTATTCAGAAAGGCTAGGACAACATAATACCAGTACCATGAGAGCCAAAGTACTGTGCATGATGACCAATACACCAATAAACCAAACGTATATGTACCTTAGCTTAGCTGTCTCTTAGCTGTCTCACGGTCATTGCCCAGACATGAGGTCAGGTCATCATTGTCACTGGGCAAGCATAGGTTTCCCACTCAACGCCACGAAGCACCTTGAGGCAAGCCATGATGCAACACTGTCAGTATTAGGCTACTGGATATCTTTACTCAAAGTCAAGAACAGGCTTTGGTTACATATAATTTCCAGCACCCGACAGGGGATCACGTACTTCACTGACTAATTGCTCCAGAACATAAAAAAAGTAAAGGGATACAATCATCAGCTACTCAGATAGCCTACTACCCCAGTACCGTTGCAATTCAACCTGACACCTGAGGTTTAGATTCTAACTTCCATCAATGTAATTGTCTGCATCTCTTCCAATCCCCCATATATTTTTTCTATCGCAAATATATATATATATATGTGCTCAATTGGATTCAGGTCTGGGGAACGGGCGGGCCAGTCCATAGCATCAATGCCTTCCTCTTGCAGGAACTGCTGACACACTCCAGCCACATGAGGTCTAGCATTGTCTTGCATTAGGAGGAACCCAGGGCCAACCGCACCAGCATATGGTCTCACAAGGGGTCTGAGGATCTCATCTCGGTACCTAATGGCAGTCAGGCTACCTCTGGCGAGCACATGGAGGGCTGTGCGGCCCCCCAAAGAAATGCCACCCCACACCATGACTGACCCACCGCCAAACCGGTCATGCTGGAGGATGTTGCAGGCAGCAGAACGTTCTCCACGGCGTCTCCAGACTCTGTTACGTCTATCACATGTGCTCAGTGTGAACCTGCTTTCATCTGTGAAGAGCACAGGGCGCCAGTGGCGAATTTGCCAATCTTGGTGTTCTCTGGCAAACGCCAAACGTCCTGCACGGTGTTGGGCTGTAAGCACAACCCCCACCTGTGGACGTCGGGCCCTCATACCACCCTCATGGAGTCTGTTTCTGACCGTTTGAGCAGACACATGCACATTTGTGGCCTGCTGGAGGTCATTTTGCAGGGATCTGGCAGTGCTCCTCCTGCTCCTCTTTGCACAAAGGCAGAGGTAACAGTCCTGCTGCTGGGTTGTTGCCTTCCTACGGTAAAATGCAAATTAATTACTTAAAAATCATACAATGTGATTTTCTGGATTTTTGTTTTAGATTCCATCTCTCACAGTTGAAGTGTACCTATGATAAAAAGTACAGACCTCTACATGCTTAGTAAGTAGGAAAACCTGCAAAATCGGCAGGGTATCAAATACTTGTTGTCACGATTGTTATATGGAGTAGACCAATGCGCAGCGTTAGTTGCAAACATACTTAAACTTTATTATCTTTAGTGATAATATAAACAACAAAACAACAAACGAAACGTGCAGTCCTACGGTTTACACAACCAACACGGAAACAAACCAAACGGAAACAAGATCCCACAACTCTTGTGGGAAAACAGCCTCTATAAATATGGCTCCCAATCAGAGACAACCAGCAACAGCTGACACTCGTTGCCTCTGATTGGGAACCACTCTGGCCAACACCGTAGGCTTGGTGCGAGGAACAGGAACAGGCCGGACCGTACTGGGAACACACACCACTGGCCTTAAACAGGGATCAGGAACGGGCCGGACCGGACTGGCAATACACCTCAGTACCTCTCGCCGTGCCTCTACAACTTCCTTCCCTCCTCTCACCAATGGCTCCCGTAACCCGGTGGCCTTCTCTCCTCGTCTCCTATTTCGCCCTGTGGCAGCCTCCTGCTGCCCAGTCGCCCATGCCGTGTGCCCCCCCCTAACAAAATTCTGGGGTTGCCTCTCATCCGTCCGACGACGACACTGTTGACGCCGTTGCTCCTCTCTCGCCAGGGCCTTAATCTTAGCCCATGGCCCCTTGCCCCCGAGCATGTCCTCCCAGGACCACGATTTGCCCACCTGGGCCATCGCCAACCTTTCCAGCTCCTTTCCCGGCGCTTCCTCCCATGTCCAGGCCGCCTGCTCCTGGACACGCTGCTTGGTCCTGGTATGGTGGGATCTTCTGTCACGATCGTTATACGGAGTAGACCAATGCACAGCATTAGTTGCAAACATACTTAAACTTTATTATCTTTAGTGATAATATAAACAACAAAACAACAAACGAAACGTGCAGTCCTACAGTTTACACAACCAACACGGAAACAAAACCAAACGGAAACAAGATCCCACAACTCTTGTGGGAAAACAGCCTCTTATAAATATGGCTCCCAATCAGAGACAACCAGCAACAGCTGACACTCGTGCCTCTGATTGGGAACCACTCTGGCCAACACAGAAATACAATACATAGAATATACACACCCTGGCTCAACATATAGAGTCCCCAGAGCCAGGGTGTGACACTTGTTCTCCCCACTGTACATACTATATACATTTTATGGACACAGTCAATTTTATAATAATTCTATTTTGTTTGTTTTTACTCATGAACTTCCTCTACCCTCAACCTCTCCGATCATTTTCATGATGTCCATCCGGTTTGCTTCTATATGTCATATCTTTCTAACTGTGCTCTTTCACAAATCTCTCAACCTATAACCTATATACTTACTATGGACACAGTATGCTTTACATTAGTTATCTTGTTGTTATTAGTTGTTGTTAGTTGTTATTAGTCCCATCCTTCAACTCCATTCAACACCACCCGTCTATCTCTTAACACCATCCATATTGGATTTCTATTTGCCATATATTTTTCAACTGTACTGTGATGTATTACAAAAGTTCTGAACCCTTCTATTCTCATTGTTTCTACAGATTGTAAATAGAAAATAAACATTTTTGCTAAAAGTATTATTATATTATTGATCGATTGACTATGACTTTTCAGATCACCCAGTAGTGCTATCTGCAGGGTTAGCTCCAGGTAAATATTGCAATCCTTTAGCCATTCCTGGACCTGTGTCCAAAAACAAGCTACAAATGGACAGTACCAAAACAAATGATCTAATGATTCTGTCTCTTCGCAGCAAAATCTGCAGAGCTGGGAAGATTGTATCCCCCATATAAATAACATTCTATTGGTAGCAAGAATTTTATATAATAATTTAAATGGAAAAATTCAAAGTTTTGAATCCGGCGTCGTTTTGCGTGTCAGTTCATAAACACTATGCCATGGAATCAGTACGTCAAAAATCTCTTCCCAACTATTTTGCAATCTATATGGGACGGCTGTCAATCCTTTGGTTCTTAAATGAAACTGGTATACTTTTTTATTTATCACAATTTTCTTTAACCAATTATGTTCTTTAATGCAGGGCCGACAGACAAGTTCCTTACTTTTTCCCCCTTCCACTTTCCTCTTCCATTTTTGCGGTAATGCTGCAATTATTTGTTTGTAATTTTAGGTAGAGCATACATTTCCATATGTTTTTGTTAGCTGCATGTGCGACATAACTCCACCAGTCCTACCGATGATATCATTTACGAAGATTATACCTTTTTTTTTTTTTTATTCAAAAAATAATGTTTTTTTTATCAATTAGTATATATTAGTTTAACCACAATATATGTTGCATTATCTGTTCTGTAGTTTCTGGAAGATTAAATTGAAATTGCAACCAACTTTCTATGGCTTGTTTTCGAAATAGTGATATTTGGGAGATGATTTCCTTTTCAAATAACTGAAAGTGAGAGGTTGTAATCTGAATAAAGGGAAAAAAGACCATTCTTGAATATTGGGTGTTCAATAACTAATTTGCTAGAGAACCAGTTCGGATTTAAGTATAACTTTTGTATGACTGAAGCATTTAGTGATAGGTCTAATGCTTTAATATTTAATAATTTCTGTCCTCCGAATTCATATTCATTATATAAATAGGACTGTTTAATTTTGTCTGGCTTGCCGTTCCAAATAAAATGGAATATTATTTTCTCATATAATTTAAAAAACTGTTAACTAGGCGTAGGCAAGACCATAAGCAAATAGGTAAACTGGGATAATACTAAAGAGTTAATCAGGGTGATTTTTCCACAAATTGACAGGTATTTACCTTTCCGTGGTTGCAAGATCTTATCTATTTTTGCTAACATTCTATTAAAATGTATTGGAGTGAGATTATTTATTTCATTTGGGATATATTTTCTGAGTATATCCACAACACCATCAGACCATTATATTGGTAAACTACATGGTAATGTAAAATTTTTATTTTTTAATGATCCAATACGTAATATAGTACATTTATCATAATTTGGTTGCAATCCAGAGAGGTTAGAACATTTTTCTAAAACCTCTATGAGGCTGTGGAGGGATTCAAGTTGTGGATTTAAAAGAAAACATGAATCATCAGCATACAATGACACCTTTGTTTTTAAGCCCTGGATTTCTAATCCCTATATATTATTGTTGGATCTGATTTTAATAGCTAACATCTCAATGGCCACAATAAATAGATATGCCGATAGTCGACAACCTTGTTTCACTCCTCTTGACAGTTTAAAACTTTCTGAGAAATATCCATTATTTACTATTTTACACCTAGGGTTACTACACATGATTTTTACCCATTTTATAAGAGATTCTCCAAAATTGAAATGCTCCAGGCATTTATATATATACCCCAGTCGTACTTTATCAAATGCCTTTTCGAAGTCTGCTATGAATAGCAGGTCTGGTTTCCCAGATTTTTCATAGTGTTCTATTGTTTCCAGTAGTTGCCTTATATTATCTCCAATGTATCGTCCATGTAAAAAACCTGTCTGATTAGAATGAATAATGTCCGACAATACCTTTTTGATTATATGCGCTATACATTGTGCTAGAATTTTTGCATTACAACACTGAAGTGTAAGGGGCCACCAATTTTTTGTTTGTTGTCTTTATATTCTCCACTTGTATCCTGTTTCAGTAAAAATGAAATGAGACCTTCTTCTTGAGTGTCTGATAATCTAACATTAAATAGGAGTGGTTTAAACATGCTATTAACGGTCCTCTGAGTATATCAAAAAAGGTTTGGTATACCTCGACTGGTATACCATCCAACCCTGGAGTTTTCCCAGACTTAAAGTCTTTAATTGCATCCAGAAGTTCCTCCTCTGTAATTTCACCTTCACATTAGTATTTCTGTATGGCTGTTAATTTTACATTATCAATAGAACAACTATCTGTACAATTAGCTTCAGTTAGAGGAGATGGAGGCGACTGAAATGAAAACATATGCTTAAAGTACTTTGTTTCCTCCTTCAAAATATAATTTGGTGAATCATGGGTGACTCCGTCATTTGTGACAAGTTTCAGTAAATTATTTTTGGTAGCATTTCTATGTTGAAGATTAAAAATGAATGTGGTGCATTTTCCCCCATATTCCATCAATTTGCTTTATTTTTATAATATATTACACTTGATCTTCTTGAATAAGTTTCTCCATTTATTTTTGTTTTTCCTCTAATTTATTCTGAGCCTCTATTTTACAGTTTTATTGCTATCTATCTGTTCTGTTAGACCTTCTATTTCCTTTGTTAGTATGGACTCTTTTGACCTAAATTGCTTTTGTTTTCGAGATGAGTACTGAATTGCATGGCCTCTAAAGGCACATTTAAAAGTGCCCCATACAATAAGGGGATTTGCTGTACCTATGTTATGTTGGAAAAAAATCAGTTATAAATTCCTCTGTCCTAGTTAAAAACAAGTTATCATCCAATAGGCTTTGATTAAATTTCCAACATCCTCGCCCACATGGAAATTCAGTAAGAGTAATGTATATGCCAATTATATGATGGTCCGACCGCATTCTGTCCCCTATCAACACTTTTTAAACTTTTGGTGCCATAGAGAATGACATAAGAAAGAAGTAAAGACATTTACATTACATTTACATTACTTTACATTACATTTACATTACATTTACATTACATTTTAGTCATTTAGCAGACGCTCTTATCCAGAGCGACTTACAGGAGCAATTAGGGTTAAGTGCCTTGCTCAAGGGCACATTTACGTCATTTAGCAGACGCTCTTATCCAGAGCGACTTACAAATTGATGCATTCACCCTTTTTAACCACTTTACAATTTTTTAGTTTTTTAATTTATATTATTTTTAATATATTTTTTTATTTTTTTTTATTTTTTATTTTTATTTTTTATATTTTTTTTGGGGGTAGAAGGATTACTTTATCCTATCCCAGGTATTCTTTAAAGAGGTGGGGTTTCAAATGTCTCCGGAAGGTGGTGAGTGACTCCGCTGTCCTGGCGTCGTGAGGGAGCTTGTTCCACCATTGGGGTGCCAGAGCAGCGAACAGTTTTGACTGGGCTGAGCGGGAACTATGCTTCCGCAGAGGAAGGGGAGCCAGCAGGCCAGAGGTGGATGAACGCAATGCCCTCGTTTGGGTGTAGGGACTGATCAGAGCCCGAAGGTACGGAGGTGCCGTTCCCCTCACTGCTCCATAGGCAAGCACCATGGTCTTGTAACGGATGCGAGCTTCAACTGGAAGCCAGTGGAGTGTGCGGAGGAGGGGGTGACGTGAGAGAACTTGGGAAGGTTGAACACCAGACGGGCTGCGGCATTCTGGATGAGTTGTAGGGGTTTAATGGCACAGGCAGGGAGGCCAGCCAACAGCGAGTTGCAGTAATCCAGACGGGGAGATGACAAGTGCCTGGATTAGGACCTGTGCCGCTTCCTGTGTAAGGCAGGGTCGTACTCTCCGAATGTTGTAGAGCATGAACCTGCAGGATCGGGTCACCGCCTTGATGTTAGCGGAGAACGACAGGGTGTTGTCCAGGGTCACGCCAAGGCTCTTCGCACTCTGGGAGGAGGACACAACGGAGTTGTCAACCGTGATGGCGAGATCATGGAACGGGCAGTCCTTCCCAGGGAGGAAGAGCAGCTCCGTCTTGCCAGGGTTCAGCTTGAGGTGGTGATCCGTCATCCATACTGATATGTCTGCCAGACATGCAGAGATGCGATTCGCCACCTGGTTATCAGAAGGGGGAAAGGAGAAGATTAGTTGTGTATCGTCAGCGTAGCAATGATAGGAGAGGCCATGTGAGGATATGACAGAGCCAAGTGACTTGGTGTATAGGGAGAATAGGAGAGGGCCTAGAACTGAGCCCTGGGGGACACCAGTGGTGAGAGCACGTGGTGCGGAGACAGCTTCTCGCCACGCCACTTGGTAGGAGCGACCGGTCAGGTAGGACGCAATCCAGGAGTGAGCCGCGCCGGAGATGCCCAGCTCGGAGAGGGTGGAGAGGAGGATCTGATGGTTCACAGTATCAAAGGCAGCAGACAGGTCTAGAAGGACAAGAGCAGAGGAGAGAGAGTTAGCTTTAGCAGTGCGGAGAGCCTCCGTGACACAGAGAAGAGCAGTCTCAGTTGAATGACCAGTCCTGAAACCTGACTGGTTTGGATCAAGAAGGTCATTCTGAGAGAGATAGCAAGAGAGTTGGCTAAAGACGGCACGCTCAATAGTTTTGGAAAGAAAAGAAAGAAGGGATACTGGTCTGTAGTTGTTGACATCAGTGGGATCGAGTGTTGGTTTTTTGAGAAGGGGTGCAACTCTCGCTCTCTTGAAGACGGAAGGGACATGGCCAGCGGTCAAGGATGAGTTGATCAGCGAGGTGAGGTAGGGGGAGAAGGTCACCGGAGATGGTCTGGAGAAGAGAGGAGGGGATGGGGTCAAGCGGGCAGGTTGTTGGGCGGCCTGCAGTCACAAGTCGCAGGGTTTTATCTGGAGAGAGAGGGGGAGAAAGAAGTCAAAGCATAGGGTAGGGCAGTGTGAGTAGGACCAGCAGTGTCATTAGACTTAACAAACGAGGATCGGATGTCGTCAACCTTCTTTTCAAAGTGGTTGACGAAGTCATCCACAGAGAGAGAGGAGGGGGGATTCCAGGTGTGGCAAAGAGCTTCCTAGGGTTAGAGGCAGATGCTTGGAATTTAGAGTGGTAGAAAGTGGCCTTAGCAGCAGAAACAGATGAAGAAAATGTAGAGAGGAGGGAGTGAAAAGATGCCAGGTCGGCAGGGAGTTTAGTTTTCTTCCATTTCCGCTCCGCTGCCCGGAGCTCTGTTCTGTGAGCTCGCAATGAGTCATCAAGCCACGGAGCTGGAGGGGAGGACCGAGCCGGCCGGGAGGATAGGGGACACAGAGAGTCAAAGGATGCAGAAAGGGAGGAGAGGAGGGTTGAGGAGGCAGAATCAGGAGATTGGAGGGAGAAGGATTGAGCAGAGGGAAGAGATGATAGGATGGAAGAGGAGAGAGTAGTGGGAGAGAGAGAGCGAAGGTTGCGGCGGCGCATTACCATCTGTGTAGGGGCAGAGTGAGTAGTGTTGGAGGAGAGCGAGAGAGAAAAGGAAACAAAGTAGTGGTCGGAGACATGGAGGGGAGTTGCAGTGAGATTAGTAGAAGAGCAGCATCTAGTAAAGATGAGGTCAAGCGTATTGCCTGCCTTGTGAGTAGGGGGGGGGACGGTGAGAGGGTGAGGTCAAAAGAGGAGAGGAGTGGAAAGAAGGAGGCAGAGAGAAATGAGTCAAATGTGGACGTAGGGAGGTTGAAATCCCCCAAAACTGTGAGGGGTGAGCCATCCTCAGGAAAGGAACTTATCAAGACGTCAAGCTCATTGATGAACTCTCCAGACGACTAGCTTGATTGAGTCTCCGCCATGTATATCTCACTAGATCAGGATATTTAAGCCTCCATATATCTACTAGTTCTAATGTATCCATGACATTCACAATTTCCTTAAGAGCATGAGGGTGATAGTTTGTAGTGTGATTTCCTTTACGGTCCATTGAGCTATTTAAAACGGTATTATAATCTCCCACCATAATAATAGAGTCTTGTATTGCTTGCAGAGTTGATAATTTATTATATATATTGTTAAAGAAGTGTGGATCATCATTATTTGGTCCGTAAAGGTTAATGAGCCATATCTGTTTACGGTCCAATAACATATTTAGAATAATCCATCTACCTTGCAGATCTGTTTGGACAATTTGTACATTCAGATCGAAATTACTGTTAATTAATATCATCACCCCTTTTGAGTTGCCCATGGAATAAGTATATTTGAGGTGTTTGAGAAAGCATGCAAGATTGAGCAAAAATTGACAACAATGTGAGATTTGATTAATCTATGTCAAGTCCTAGGTGATGGAGATCAGATCCACCCTCTTCCCCTGAGACACAAACACTCTGGTCCCCCGTTATAACCATTTCCCCCAAGCATCTCTGTGCAGTCAGACCTTTGATTATTTTGTGCCACCAGGGCCACAATAATATGCCCCCTCTCTGATTGTCCGAGTGTGACCCCCTCCCTATGGGTTACTGCAGCCAGTGTTGCCAGCACTGCCACTACCTGGGTTGGGGTACCCCACACCGGAATCCCCACCGGCTAGGTACAAGGTCGTCAAGGTTCTCATTAGCAGCTGAGAATTTCCTTGTATATTATGCTCTCCCATCAGGGGGCTCTGGCTTTGTAGGACCAACCCTGCCAGGCAGGCTCAGAATCTTGAGGGGGCGGTGCTGCTCAAGTAGGTCTCTGACCGCATTTATTTTTCTGTTTTGGCTGCATATAGGCAACTCACAGCAGGTCCATAAAACAGATGGGGACTTCTCTTTGGTCTATGGGTCACTCAGGTGGGTGTCCAGGATATAGGGTTGGGGATCGTTCCATCATGATAGGACAATAAAATAATAGATTAGATGTATACTTTATTTTAAAATGTATATCCCTCATCTGCACAAAACTGAAAGCTCTCTCTCACAACCCCTGCTCACAGACACACGTTGGTTTTGGGACATGCAACCATTTCCTTTCTCACTCACTTAACGCCACACTTTTTCAAACACAAAAAAACACACACCACACCTTCCATCACAATTCATCCACACATACCCACATACTGTGCCTTCTATGTCTTCTGTTCGCTACGTTTTTATCTCCACTATGTTGATTGAGTACTTGTGTTCTAATTTAGTTGTATTTTAAGATGTATTATTTAGTTTGTTATCTTTTCTTGTAATACCGTCTTATCCCTTTATAAAATACTATAAATACTATAAATGTGCTCTATTATTACCTGTCACCTGAGTTAGATGATACATCATAGGCTACACATGCACCTTGCATTAGATAAGACACGACACAGAACGAAAACTTGCCCGTGAGATATTAGGGTATATATTCCCAGCACCACATACCTCAAAAACATGCACTTTTAATAGGCTACATGAGTTCGAATAACTGAAAACGCAAATATATCATCGATCGACCATGTCTTGTCATCTGAATGCAATCACAGCAATGAACATTCCTGAAGTTGTATAAAAGCTCTGCAGGTGCGCGCGATAGATCAATACCTGTACATCACGTTTACAAACAATTCGAATCAATAGTTCATGCCAGCTGTTAATCACAAAATGTCACATGCAATTTAACTGTCAAATAACATTAAAACTGTTAATTACTAACAAAGTAAAGTAATCAATGTGGTTTTGGGAATAGCCATTAATACATTCTGGGAAAAAAGTTCTCAAGAGAAAATCTTACCTTTTCAATCCCAATAAACCAGTACAGTAAAAAGTGTCCCTGTACAATGTATTTATTGTAGAAATATAAATTATCCATATGGCCACTAGAGGGAGATGTAGCATGCAGGCCCACAAGTGAAAGTGTCGCACGCACAGGTCTTTATACCCCGAGAGCCTGTGACGTCTTACCCAACGCTCCACAGGTCTTTATACCCCGAGAGCCTGTGACGTCTTACCCAACGCTCCACAGGTCTTTATACCCCGAGAGCCTGTGACGTCTTACCCAACGCTCCACATGTTGTTGCCCCGAGAGCCTGTGACGTCTTACCCAACGCTCCACAGGTCTTTATACCCCGAGAGCCTATGACGTCTCATCCAACACTCCACATGTTGTTGCCCTGAGAGCCTGTGACGTCTTACCCAACGCTCCACATGTTGTTGCCCCGAGAGCCTATGACGTCTCATCCAACGCTCCACATATTGTTGCCCTGAGAGCCTGTGACGTCTTACCCAACGCTCCACATGTTGTTGCCCTGAGAGCCTGTGATGTCTCATCCAACGCTCCACATATTGTTGCCCTGAGAGCCTGTGACGTCTTACCCAACGCTCCACATGTTGTTGCCCTGAGAGCCTGTGACGTCTTACCCAACGCTCCACATATTGTTGCCCTGAGAGCCTGTGACGTCTTACCCAACACTCCACATGTTGTTGCCCCGAGAGCCTATGACGTCTCATCCAACGCTCCACATATTGTTGCCCTGAGAGCCTGTGACGTCTTACCCAACGCTCCACATGTTGTTGCCCCGAGAGCCTATGACGTCTCATCCAACGCTCCACATGTTGTTGCCCTGAGAGCCTGTGACGTCTCATCCAACGCTCCACATGTTGTTGCCCTGAGAGCCTGTGACGTCTCATACAACGCTCCACATGTTGTTGCCCCGAGAGCCTGTGACGTCTCATCCAACGCTCCACATGTTGTTGCCCCGAGAGCCTGTGACGTCTTACCCAACGCTCCACATGTTGTTGCCCTGAGAGCCTGTGACGTCTTACCCAACGCTCCACATGTTGTTGCCCCGAGAGCCTATGACGTCTCATCCAACGCTCCACATGTTGTTGCCCTGAGAGCCTGTGACGTCTCATCCAACACTCCACATGTTGTTGCCCTGAGAGCCTGTGATGTCTCATCCAACGCTCCACATATTGTTGCCCTGAGAGCCTGTGACGTCTTACCCAACGCTCCACATGTTGTTGCCCTGAGAGCCTGTGACGTCTTACCCAACGCTCCACATATTGTTGCCCTGAGAGCCTGTGACGTCTTACCCAACACTCCACATGTTGTTGCCCCGAGAGCCTATGACGTCTCATCCAACGCTCCACATATTGTTGCCCTGAGAGCCTGTGACGTCTTACCCAACGCTCCACATGTTGTTGCCCTGAGAGCCTGTGATGTCTCATCCAACGCTCCACATATTGTTGCCCTGAGAGCCTGTGACGTCTTACCCAACGCTCCACATGTTGTTGCCCTGAGAGCCTGTGACGTCTCATCCAACACTCCACATGTTGTTGCCCTGAGAG
Organism: Coregonus clupeaformis; assembly: GCF_020615455.1. NCBI lineage: Eukaryota > Metazoa > Chordata > Actinopteri > Salmoniformes > Salmonidae > Coregonus > Coregonus clupeaformis. The sequence goes on along the minus strand of NC_059225.1, from coordinate 6,643,848 downwards.
CCTATGACGTCTTACCCAACGCTCCACATGTTGTTGCCCTGAGAGCCTGTGACGTCTTACCCAACGCTCCACATGTTGTTTCCCCGAGAGCCTATGACGTCTCATCCAACGCTCCACATGTTGTTGCCCTGAGAGCCTGTGACGTCTTACCCAACGCTCCACATGTTGTTGCCCTGAGAGCCTGTGATGTCTCATCCAACGCTCCACATGTTGTCGCCCTGAGAGCCTGTGACGTCTTACCCAACGCTCCACATATTGTTGCCCTGAGAGCCTGTGACGTCTCATCCAACGCTCCACATGTTGTTGCCCCGAGAGCCTGTGACGTCTCATCCAACGCTCCACATGTTGTTGCCCTGAGAGCCTGTGACGTCTCATCCAACGCTCCACATGTTGTTGCCCTGAGAGCCTGTGACGTCTTACCCAACGCTCCACATGTTGTTGCCCTGAGAGCCTATGACGTCTCATCCAACGCTCCACATGTTGTTGCCCCGAGAGCCTGTGACGTCTCATCCAACGCTCCACATGTTGTTGCCCTGAGAGCCTGTGACGTCTCATCCAACGCTCCACATGTTGTTGCTGGAACTCCCGACTTTTATTTCAGTTTATGACATGGTTGATTGAGAATATCTGTGTAATCTACTATATAATGGCTGGATACAGAACAGGCTGCATTTACATTTCCTACCCCACTGTGTTTGGTTAAACACATTTTCTTTATAACCAAAATGTATCTCACATTATATATATATATATATATATATATATATATATATATATATATATATCACAGGCGACAGTGGCACTTAAATTGGGAAGGATGGGCTCATAGTAATGGCTGGAATGGAATCGATGGAATGGTATCGAACACGTCAAATACATGGTTTCCATGTGTTTGACACCATTCCATTCAATCTATTCCAGCCATTACTATGAGCCATCCAGCAGCCTCCTGCAATGTATTTAAACAACAAGGCCCAAGGGGCTGTGGTATATTGACCATACACCACTAACCCCCGAGGTGCCTTATTGCTATTATAAACTGGTTATCAACTAAATTAGAGCAGTAAAAATAAATGTTTTGTCAAACCCGTGGTATACCACGGCTTTCAGCCAATCAGCATTCAGTGCTTGAAGCACCCAGTTTATTTATATATATATATATATATATATATAACTATATATATATATATAACTACACCGTGCATGAACAGCCTTTTTAGAGTTTTAATGTATTCTGAACAAAAATATAAACCCAACATGAAACAATTTTAACGTTTTTACTGAGTTACAGTTCATATAAGGAAATTAGTCAATTGTAATAAATTCATTAAGCATTAATCTATGGATTTCACATGACTGGGAATACAGATATGCATCTGTTGGTCACACATACCTTATAAAATAATGAGCCTCACATTGGGCCTCAGGAGCTCATCACGGTATCTCTGTGCATTCACATTGCCATCGATAAAATGCAATTGTGTTCGTTGTCCGTAGCTTATGCCTGCCCATACCATAACCCTACAGCCACCATGGGGCACTCTGTTCACAATGTTGACATCAGCAAACCGCTCGCCCACTTGACGCTATACACGTGGTCTTCGGTTGTGAGGCCGGTTGGACGTACTGTCAAATTCTCTAAAACAACGTTGGAGGCGGCTTATGGTAGAGAAATGAACATTCAATTATCTGGCAACAGCTCTGGTGGACATTCCTGCAGTCAGCATGCCAATTGCACGCTCCCTCAAAACTTGAGGCATCTGTGGCATTGTGTTGTGTGACAAAACGACACATTTTAAAGTGGCCTTTTATTGTCCCCAGAACAAGTTGCACCTGTGTAATGATAATGCTGTTTAATCCGCTTCTTGATATGCCACACCTGTCAGGTGTATGGATTATCTTGGCAAAGGAGAAATGCTCACTAACAGGGATGTAAACAAATTTGAGAGAGATAAGCTTTTTGTGCGTATGGAACATTTCTGGGATGTTTTATTTCAGCTCATGAAACATGGGACCAACACTTTACATGTTTCGTTTATATTTTTTGTTCAGCGTAGGTTATGTTTTACCACAACGATAGCCATCAAATCAAATTTGATTTAGTTTCTAAAAATGTAATCTCTTGAGCATTTCGGATACACCTAGACTTTTTTATATAAATTTGATTAAGTTAAATGTTACGCTACACATATCCTTGGGGGATTGGGTTCCGCGGTCATATCTAGCCTCTTTATGTCAGTTGAAAGGACTTAACCAGCTCATTTTATCAATACATAAACCAAAGTAAATGTCACTGGATCCATTCTACAATGGGCTGTTGCTGCTATGAAGGGAAATCAATGGCCTTCCACCTGTCTTTATATAAACGCTACATAGAAAGCTCTTAAGATCGTAGGAGGCTGGTGGGAGGAGCTATAGGGGGGACAGGCTCATTGTAATGGCTGGAATGGAAAAAATTTAACACATCAAACATCTGGAAATCACCTTTGACTCCATCCACTAATTCCATTCCAGCCATTACAATGAGCCTGTCCTTTTAAAATTCCTCTGCATATGATATGACAGCATTTACAGTTATTCAAGTGACATGACAACTATACATTGACATGCCATGCACATTTCAGCAGTTTACCTCTATGACTACCAAACTTTTTTTTTTTTTTGATTGAACCTTTAATTAACTTGGCAAAGTCAGTTAAGAACACATTCTTATTTAGATGATGAACCCTGATCTAATGTTGCCCCCTGTTGCTTGAGTTTGATTATTGTCCCAACATAATTCAAGGCTTCAAGCAGTTTTGAAGAACATAAAGCTACAAAAGCTATGTTGAATGTCATCAAATCAAATCAAATGTTATTTGTCATGTGCCGAATACAACAGGTGTAGACCTTACCGTGAAATGCTTACTTACAAGCCCTTAACCAACAGTGCAGAGTGAGAAAATATTTGCTAAATAAACTAAAGTTTTAAAAAAGTTACACAATATAATAACAATAAGGAGGTTATATACCAAAAAAATAAATAAATAAAATAATTAAAGTGCAGCAGTAACATAAAATAACAGTAGGGAGGCTATATACAGGGGGTACCGGTACCGAGTCAATGTGCGGGGGAACAGGTTAGTCGAGGTAATTTAGGTAATATGTACATGTAGGTAGGGATAAAGTGATTATGTATAGATAATAAACAGCGAGTAGCAGCAGCTTAAAAAAAGGGGGTAAAGGCAAATAGTCCGGGTAGCCATTTGATTAACTGTTCAGCAGTCTTATGGCTTGGGGGTAGAAGCTGTTAAGGAGCCTTTTGGACCTAGACTTGGCGCTCCGGTACCGCTTGCCGTGCGGTAGCAGAGAGAACAGTCTATGACTAAGGTGGCTGGAGTCTTTGACAATTTTTAGGTTCTTCCTCTGACACCACCTCCAAATGCCATGTTAAATTATCATCAACATGTTGAAGTATACAGGGATTATCAAGGATGTATGATTAATCTGACATATTTCACATACAGTGGGGTACTGTAGTCTGTAGGAGTGAAAAAATATCCACCTACAGAACCCGATGTCACAGGAAGGCCAAAAAGATCATCAAGGACATCAACCACCTGAGCCACTGCCTGTTCACCCCCCTATCATCCAGAAGGCGAGGTCAGTACAGGTGCATCAAAGCTGGGCCATCAGACTGTTAAATAGCCATCACTAGCACATTAGAGGCTGCTGCTGCCTGTTGAAATCACTGGCCACTTTAAGAAATGGAACACTAGTCACTTTAATAATGTTTACATATCTTGCATTACTCATCTCATATGTATATACTGTATTCTATAATATTCTACTGTATCTTAGTCCATGCCGCTCTGTCATTGCTCGTCCATATATGTATATATTCTTAAATTCCATTCCTTACTTAGATTTGTGTGTATTGGGTATATGTTGTGAAATTGTTAGATATTACTTGTTAGATATTACTGCACTGTCGGAGCTAGAAGCACAAGCATTTCGCTACACCAAGCAATAACATCTGCTAAACACGTGTGTCGTGACAAATACAATTAGATTAGATTTGATTTGAAATATCCTGGCCTTGGTACTATGCATGGACTATGTCTGCAATGTTGTTTATGAGCCACTAGGGGTCAGTATTGTCTAAAGGAATGCTTATCTATAGCTAGGCCCATAGGAACAATGATTATCACGCAGTACTAAGAACACTGTCATGTAAAGGTCCTCTGTAGCTCACTTGCGGTCCTCTGTAGCTCAATTGGTAGAGCGTGGTGCTTGTAACGCCAGGGTAGTGGGTTCGATCCCCGGGACCACCCATACGAAAAAATGTATGCACACATGACTGTAAGTCGCTTTGGATAAAAGCGACCAGGATCAATGCCTGCTGCTTTGCGCTCTTTCAGCCCATTACTGATCATCCACCAGTCAGTCAGTAGTTTGAATTTGCAAATGTATGACTTGACTGAAGTCTGTGTGGCCACAACTCGGGTAAAAAGAAAAGCTGGTGTTACCGGCATGTAGTTCTGTCTCTAAGTTTGATTTTACACAACAAGGGATCTGTCGTTTATATGTTCACACACAGCAGTACTTGACATTATGGTTGATCACCAACGTCAGTCTGTCTCTGTGACTTGTGTTAGCCCTTTGACTGACTGGCTCACTTTGGGTAGTGTGAAATCTACCAAGTGTTTCATTAACTTTGAAAAGTCCATGCCTAGTTTGAGGATGTAAAAGGTACCTGAAAAGATAGGTACACACAAAACCCTTCTCCTGTCATTACGTGTTGGCATCAGGTTTAAAAAAAGGGATAGCTCTGGTTATTTGCTGTCATTTAAACCTGTTCTTCGCAGATGGTGATTATTCTTTTAAACATATAAATGTAAAAGTAAGTTCAAAATAAATTTAAAATGCGTGCTGCAATGTTACACCTGAGTATAGTATAGCCGTTGCTGCGGTGTTGCTCCCGAAAGCTGCCAGTTAGTAAGGGAGCACTTGTGATCAGGGCTGGGGTCTATTCCATTTCAATGAAGTCCGTTTCAGTAACTGAAATTCAAATTCAAATTTTCCTCACAGCTTTTTCATGAGAAAGATTGGAATTAGAATTTCAGTTTACTTCCTGAATTGACTTAAATTAAATGGCATTGACTCTAACCCTGCCCAGTTAACCGCTTGTAAGTCGCACCAATCGACAGAGTAGGAGAAAGGATGATTGTCCACAGGATGTGCAGTACATGTGTGTATTTCTGTACTGTTAGAAGGAAAGGTGACAATGGCTAGTTGCTGTGTATTATCACGGTCTGCATGATGGGCCCCGTGTAGCTCAGTTGGTAGAGCATGGCGCTTGCAACGCCAGGGTTGTGGGTTAGATTCCCAGGGGGGACAGTATGAAAAAAATGTATGCACTCGCTAACTGTAAGTCGCTCTGGATAAGAGCGTCTGCTAAATGACAAAAATGTAAATGTAAATAACATTTGATTTGATTTGATTTGATTTGAAATATCCTGGCCTTGGTACTATGCATGTAATGCCAAGTTAACAAACAGATCACCAACCATTTCGAATCCCACCGTACCTTCTCCGCTATGCAATCCGGTTTCTGAGCTGGTCATGGGTGCACCTCAGCCACGCTCAAGGTCCTAAACGATATTATAACCGCGATCGATAATAGACAGTACTGTGCAGCCGTCTTCATCGACCTGGCCAAGGCTTTCGACTCTGTCAACCACCGCATTCTTATTGGCAGACTAAATAGCCTTGGTTTCTCAAATGACTGCCTCGCCTGGTTCACCAACTACTTCTCAGATAGAGTTCAATGTGTCAAATTGGAGGGCCTGTTGTCTGGACCTATGGCAGTCTCTATGGGGGTGCCACAGGGTTCAATTCTTGGGCCGACTCTTTTCTCCGTGTATATCAATGATGTCGCTCTTGCTGCTGGTGACTCTCAGATCCACCTCTACGCAGACGACACCATTTTGTATACATCTGGCCCTTCATTGGACACTGTGTTAACAAACCTCCAAACGAGCTTCAATGCCATACAACACTCCTTCAGTAGCCTCCAACTGCTCTTAAACACTAGTAAAACTAAATGCATGCTCTTCAATCGAACGCTGCTGGCACCCGCCCACCCGACTAGGATCACTACTCTCGACGGGTCTGACCTAGAGTATGTGGACAACTACAAATACCTAGGTGTCTGGTTAGACTGTAAACTCTCCTTCCAGACTCACATTAAGCATCTCCAATCCAAAGTTAAATCTAGAATCGGATTCCTATTTCACAACAAAGCCTCCTTCACTCATGCTGCCAAACATGCCCTCATAATACTGACTATCCTACCGATCCTTGACTTCGGCGATGTCATTTACAAAATAGCCTCCAACACTCTACTCAGCAAATTGGATGTATCACGGTGCCATCCGTTTTCTCACCAAAGCCCCATATACTACCCACCACTGTTACCTGTACGCTCTTGTTGGCTGGTCCTCACTACATATTTGTCACCAAACCCACAGGCTTCTAGGCAAATCCCCGCCTTATCTTAGCTCATTGGTCACCATAGCAACACCCACCCGTAGTATGCACTCCAGCAGTTATATCTCACTGGTCATCCCCAAAGCCAACACCTCCTTTGGCCGCCATTCCTTCCAGTTCTCTGCTGCCAATGACTGGAACGAATTGCAAAAATCTCTGAAGCTGGAGACTCTTATCTCCCTCATTAACTTTAAGCATCAGTTGTCAGAGCACCTTACCGATCACTGCACCTGTACACAGCCCATCTGTAATTAGCCCACCCAACTACCTCATCCCCATATTGTTATTTATTTTGCTAATTTGCACCCCAGTATCTCTATTTGCACATCATCTCTTGCACTATCTATCATTCCAGTGTTAATACTAATTGTAATTATTTTGCACTATAGCCTATTTATTGCCTTACCTCCATAACTTGCTACATTTGCACACAATGTATATATATTTTCTGTTGTATTTTAGACTTTATGTTTTGTTTTACCCAATATGTAACTCTGTGTTGTTGTTTTTATCGCACTGCTTTGCTTTATCTTGGCCAGGTCGCAGTTGTAAATGAGAACTTGTTCTCAACTGGCTTACCTGGTTAAATAAAGGTGAAATAAAAATAAAAATAAAATAAAAAATTGTACTACTTCTGCAATGTTGTTTTTGAGCCACTAAGGGTCAGTATTGTCTAAAGGAATGCTTATCTATAGCTAGGCCCATAGGAACAATGATTATCACGCAGTAATAAGAACACTGTCATGTAAAGTGTTACCAACACATGCTTTAAATGCTTAGATGGCTAAATCAAGAGATAAGAGATCATATATTTTAATACACACATCATTTTAACTTCTGCATTAGGCCTAAGCATTTTGAATGGATACATGAAACTGTATACTACTGCAGTAATAATAATAATAATAATAATAATAATATGCCATTTAGCAGACGCTTTTATCCAAAGCGACTTACAGTCATGCGTGCTTACATAAATTGTGTACTGAATACTATCACATCACATAATATATGCCTGCCATTTCATAAGATCCTACAGATTCAACATTAAACACATGTAAAATGTACCACACATTTTACTAAACGATGAACTCAAGTTGTTATGGCACTTTTCTAAGAAACTGACACTCAGCTGAAATTCAGGACCCAGAACGCTTCTATGGAAAGGGGGAGGGGGTTATTAATGATTGACAGGTCACCAGAGTGCCGTCTACAGTGGAGGAGAAATTAAAACTAAAGCTTGTCGCGGAGAGTCTGTGATTATTACTGAAAAATTGATTTGCTTCTGTTGATTCTGCTTTACACAGCAGTTAGACGATCATAGGATGTAGCTGTATTTAGCCGTAATTTACGCCTTGAAGCCTTTCCAGTCTAGCGGATAATGCTTAAAACGAAGCTGCCCATGAGAACGGCGGAGGAGGGAGATGATACGACCGAGGAACAGCCGGATCTCCATATTCCCAGATCGGGCTCTCCCACGATCTCGGACAGGCTCGAAGGTTCCTCCAGACACCCAGGATATCCATCTCAATTGGATAAAGAGACCGTTTTCGAGTGGTTTGGTTTGCATCTAAATCCTGCCAAGCGGATCGAGTTAATGTGCGGACTGCTGCATATGTGCCAGCCGCTCGAGCTCCGGTTTTTGGGCTCCTGTCTGGAAGACCTGGCACGGAAAGATTACCAAATTCTACGGGATTTCGAGATCAGGGCGAACAGTCCGAAAGATTTGGGCATTTTATCTGACGTTATCGACCCTGTCGTGCGCTCCAAACTGCTGGTCTGCTTGTCTCTTCTGGGATCTGACAGCAGGGAGTGTGCGGGAATACTATTTCGGATATTGAGCCATATGGATCCCGCCTTGTTCTACAAAAACTATCACGGCTACTCTGTTTCTCGCTTCACGGACCCGTTCCATCCTTCGTGTGCGGACGGGAAAGCGTTCGGGAGAACAGAACAGATTTGCGGGCGTCCAACGGAGGCAGAGGTCGGACCCTTGGAGCAGTTGGCGCTGCTTTTTACTATGGCCTCGTTGCACCCAGCGTTCCCTTTTCATCAAAGAGAAACCCTTCTAGTGCAGCTGGACAAAATCCAAGTTGCCATAGAGGAGAGACAGCAGAATCAGTACAGAATAAACGCCCAGGTAACGTTGATTAATAGTTGGCTAGTTTTGTTAGCTAGCTAGCTGGCTAACTTTAAAGAGTTTCGAGCCCCTGCTCTTGACGCCGCTAGCTAACTATCGTTAGGGTAGCTAGCGTTGACGTTTGCATATTATATCTAGGTTGCTACCAGTTAGTTGGCAAAGAGCACGGTAAGTTAGCCAGCCAGTTGGCTAACTAATATATAATCATTTATTAGCTAGCTAGTTTGGCCATTTAGCCAAATAATGTTACAGTAGCTTGCCAACATGGACACATTAGGTTAGCTAACGTGTTAGCTGTACTGAACAAAAATATAAACGCAACAATTTCAAAGATTTTACTGAGTTACAGTTCATGGAAGGAAATCAGTCAATTGAAATCAATTAATTAGGCCCTAATCTTTGGATTTCACGACTGGGCAGGGGCGCAGCCATGGGTGGGCCTGGGCTTGAGAGCCAGGTCCACTCACTGGGGAGCCAGGCCCAGCCAATCAGAATGATTTCTCCCCACAAAAGGGCTTTATTACAGACAGAAATACTCCTCAGACGATCCCACAGGTGAAGAAGCCGGATGTGGAGGTCCTTGGCAGGCGTGGTTACACGTGGTCTTCGGTTGTGAGGCTGGTTGGATGTACTGCCAAATTACATTTTAGACACTCTTATCCAGAGCCACTTACAGTTAGTTAGTGAGTGCATACATAATTTTTTTAACTATTCATACTGCCCCCCCGTGGGAATCGAACCCACAACCCTGGCGTTGCAAACGCCATGTTCTACCAACTGAGCTACATCCCTGCCGGCCATTCCCTCCCCTACCCTGGACCAATTGTGCGCCGCCCCATGGGTCTCCCGGTCGCGGCCGGCTACGACAGAGCCTGGATTTGAACCAGGATCTCTAGTGGCACAGCTAGCACTGCAATGCCTTAGACCACTGCACCACTCAGGAGACTGTAATTCTCTAAAATGATGTTGGAGGCGGGTTATGGTAGAGAAATTAACATTAAATTCTCTGGCAACAGCTCTGTTGGACATTCCTGAAGTCAGCATGCCATTTGCATGCTCCCTCAAATCTTGAGACATCTGTGACATTGTGTAGTGTGACAAAACTGCACCTTTTACCCAGCACAAGGTGTACCTGTGTAATGATCATGCTGTTTATTAATCAGCTTCTTGATATGCTACACCTGTCAGGTGAATGGATTATCTTGGCAAAGAAGAAATGCTCACTAACAGGGATGTAAACAAATGTTTGCACAGAATTTGAGAGAAATAGGCTTTTTGTGCGTATGGACAATTTCTGGGATCTTTTATTTCAGTTCATGAAAAATGGGAACAACACTTTATATGTTGCGTTTTTATTTTGGTTCAGAAAATATAGCAAGCGTAGCTCGGTAGACTAATGTAGCTAGCTAATGTTAGCTAGTTAACTTGGTGATGAACGCTAGGCGTGTAGCTAGGTAAACTTAGCTAGCTAACGTTAGCAAGTTATGAATCTCTTCATGCTATGTGACTAAGTACTGTTTTGTCCATATTCATCCATCTCTGAATGTTCCGGATGTTTTAAAACCAAAAGTCTCTGCTAGGTTGCGAGACGAACGTGTATGCAAGAAGTCATTTCATGCTCTCGCGTTTGACAGCAGGGAGGGGCAAAAGGGAAAGTTAGTGATGTGCGTTGCCCTTGACAACACAGCGTTGCCCGTGAAAACACATGTACCATTCTCGGATTCGCTTGCTTTTTGTTAGAGCATATGCTTTAGTAAAGGTTTGCAAACTAGATAAACTGACAAATAGTGAACTGACAAATAGTAGATGGGCTGCTGCTAAAATCTAGGCTCTTAAGTGCATCATGTAGAGAGGATGAGAGAAGTTGTAGAAGGCTACAATAACAAACATGCCAGTTTTATGCCTTCCTTACAAATTAAACGTGTTGTTTACAATCTTGGATGAGTTTTAGTTGCTCTATTGCCCTGAATATAAATCCATCTGCCACATAACCTCAGGGAAAGAAAATAGTTGTGTAATCAGCAAAAATGGGGTGTTGCATGAGAACTCTTGCCTGTGTTTTGAGGAGACTGAGGGGAGAAAGTTAATCTCTTGAATCTGTTCACTGATTTTTTCCGAATTGTGAGACTTTCAAAATTCCGCTGGCTCATTTTGACAATGTAGATTAGGCTATCCCAATGTCTTACAAAAGACTAAAAGAGTATGTCTAGTTCTCAACGGTTGACATTTGACAGATGGGGGAAGATGCAGTATTTGTGAAAATTGTATCTGCTTTTGTGCCAAGGATTAACAACAAACACTCCTCCTTTGAATCCTTTGAGCCTACCTTATTCAAAACAGTAAGAATGTATTTTTGCTCTGTGCTCATGTGGCAATTAAATAATTAAATCACTACATGTGAGGACAGAGTCCAGGCTTTATTTGAGGCCTACTTTGAGTTTATTATTATTATCGTGATTCACTGTGTTGAAATGGACATACAGCTGGATCACTCCCCGTGCCACTGTTTGAAAGAACACCACCTCAGATACAGTATTTTTTTTAGTGGCTTTAAAGACGCAATATGTACGTTTTTGGGCAACCTGACCAAATTCACATAGAAATGTGAGTTATAGATCTGTCATTCTCATTGAAAGCAAGTCTAAGAAGCGGTAGATCTGTTCTATGTGTGTTATTTCTATGCTTCCCGTTCTTAAGTTTCATTTTTTTTTTTTGTTTCGTATATTACTTTCGGTTTGGAACACCAGCTTGAAACAGCCGAAAATACAATATTTAGGATTATGAAAAATATATTTCACAGTGGTTTAGATGATTCAACGATTATTTACACTATACTTGCTTGTTTCATGAACTGAAATTAGGGGAACTATTAGAATTTTAGAAACCAGGAAATGGCGGAGCGATTTCTGCATATTGCATCTTTAATTGATCCATCCAGTGATGACCCCGTATGGCTGTGTCTTTGTATGTGACATCCTCATAGAAATAACAACTATTCTCTCAAGAGCCCTCTTTAGTGGGGTTTTGCCCTAACTTAGCCATATCAGCTGCTATTAGGGATGTGACTAGCCTCGTCACGAACCAGGCTTCCCTAAAACAGCCTGGGGAAGTTCATGGCAGAAGAATAGCTAAATAGGGGTGGGAACGAACCCGGTGTAAATCAGTGATGCCTCACAACACGTCAAACCAATAAAATAAATAATTTGATTATTAAACTGATTATGGCAGTAGGCCTAGTATGGCATTGGTCATGTAAACATCTTAATCGGCGTAAGGTCATAATCGAAGTAAGCATACAGCGATTAAAACGGCTTGTTTTCTGACAATCTTTTGAATTATTAGGACATGTAAACTTTAATCAGAGTTACAGTGGTGTATTAGATCTGCACATGTGCTAGCACCAGCAGCGCAAACTTCCTTGTTTTGCGCGAGTTCGGGAAAAACTAAAAGTATGCATCTTTAGAAATAGTTTTCCCATATAAACGTTATATGTCCAAACTCAGAATTAAATAGGCATCACAAAAATAACATGGTTGCTGTGGTAGAACGTTTATTTTGATTGGCAATTTTCTGCTTTTATCAAAGTCCCATCAGGTAGCCTGATTTCAGAGGTGTTCATGTAAACAGGATTATTAGGGAAATATTTATTCTTGCAAAGCATGTAAATGTTTAAATCAAACTATTATATTATTCGGACTATTCACAATAATCGTAATATTGTGTGCATGTAACCGTACTCAATGAGAAGTGAAAAAGTATTCCTTAGTTGTTAATTTTCTCTAAATCTAATGGTACAATCTAGATTGGAGCCAACGTCTTAAGTAGCTGAAGATGTTATTACTCCAACCTTGTGAAAGTGACAAACTGACACGATTTCATTATTTTCAAAAACAACTTTATATCGAAGGAGTGAGTGCCTTTGATTTGACAGCCTGCACATGCGCAGGTCGGCTCGAGACGACCGTTAGACCCGATGACGTGTTTCTACGCATGACCTTAGCTAGCCAACATCGCCATGACATCACCTACAAGTGTGATAGGCTAAAACTGCTGTCCAATAGAAATCCCCTATCTTCATACCAGTGCCGGTCGATGGCGTTTAAGATGAGGGAGGATGATTATTTTTATTTTTATGAACATGGCCTTATTTCTATTACAACATATTGGATGACTGTCATTCATATTCCTATCCATCCAGTTCAATGTAACAGCGATAGGTTTAGGCTACTACATTTTCCCTATACCCATCATGAGGTTGCTACAACCTACGAATGAATGTAGGTCGACACAGGTCGAGAGAGAAATTTGAGTAATCAAGGTGACAGATTCAATACCGCCTTGCACACTCTTGCCTGAATCTAGCTGATCTAGGTTGTAATCATTAGTCCAACAGTTGCAAACAATAGTTTATATCGGACAAATACAGGTATGTTTATCCCCGTTTCGATTTCTACAATACAGATGGTCTACATCACACTTCCTGCGCAGAGAGGAAATTGTATCATTTATGTTACTGGTGCTCTTGCATTTCACGAGAGAGGCGCGTGTAGCTTGTTGTTTTCATCCAATCACAAGTCATCACACCGGTACAAGGCTACAGTCACAGAGCTGAAGAGCCTCCGTGTGGCAAGTTATTAGCTATCTAGGCTAATCAATAGAAGTGACAGAAGTTATCTAGGCTAATCAATAGAAGTGACAGAAGTTATCTAGGCTAATCAATAGAAGTGACAGAAGTTATCTAGGCTAATCAATAGAAGGTGGAATTAAAATGACAGTAGTTAAATGTGAAGGACAGGCTACAACAACCCAAGAGCCAACAGGTAGGCTGCTACTTAATTATCTGAATGGAGTTGTTATTTACTGCAGGATTCAGAAGGGGAGAAAGCGCACAGTTCAAGTTATGTAGTCTCAATTATCCTAGCTTAACTACCTTCTCTCGGTTTGATCCAGACACTTCTATGTAATGAAATGATAAATAAATAGCAATAAGATGGCAACCAAGTTGTCTCGCGCTGGTAGACGTCCCCTGCACCCGTCGTCACTCGCATAGCTGCTGCTCTGCTTCGACCCTCTCGCTCTCCCTCATTCATTAAAGCTCCCTCGTGCATTAAAGCTCCATTATTCATTAAAGCTCCCTCATGCATTAAAGCTCCCTCATGCATTAAAGCTCCATTATTCATTAAAGCTCCATTATTCATTAAAGCTCCCTCATGCATTAAAGCTCCATTATTCATTAAAGCTCCCTCATGCATTAAAGCTCCATTATTCATTAAAGCTCCCTCATGCATTAAAGCTCCCTCATGCATTAAAGCTCCATTATTCATTAAAGCTCCCTCGTGCATTAAAGCTCCATTATTCATTAAAGCTCCCTCGTGCATTAAAGCTCCATTATTCATTAAAGCTCCCTCATGCTTTAAAGCTCCATTATTCATTAAAGCTCCCTCATGCATTAAAGCTCCCTCATGCATTAAAGCTCCATTATTCATTAAAGCTCCCTCGTGCATTAAAGCTCCATTATTCATTAAAGCTCCCTCGTGCATTAAAGCTCCATTATTCATTAAAGCTCCCTCATGCATTGAAGCTCCCTCATGCATTGAAGCTCCCTCATGCATTGAAGCTCCCTCGTGCATTAAAGCTCCATTATTCATTAAAGCTCCCTCATGCATTAAAGCTCCCTCATGCATTGAAGCTTTCTCCTACTAACGTTCCAGCGTTTTTGCGTTAGGTATTTGTAGAACGATGATGATGACCGGGACCTGTTGGTGGTAGTTCTGTGATAACAGTTCTTTGATGATGACCGGGACCTGTTGGTGGTAGTTCTGTGATTTGAATTTGAATTTTGTGAAGATAAAAACATTTAGTTTTTTGGTTTGATTTGATTTTTGATTTTTCTTAACGTTAAGGATCCCAATTTCCTTTAAACGTTCACACCCCTATCCGCTATACCCTATTCTAGTCTAGGCATCAATAGTGTAACGGGACTGGTTGTGCTATTTCTGACTGTACAAAAGGCCACTGCGGAACCCCCCCCTCCGGCCCCCAAATACACTTTCTAGTTTTGGCGCACTTCACAAAGAGTTATGTGCTGTGCTGTGTGTGAGGCATTCGGTCCTGTGGCCTACTGTAATGCAGGCCTGGCAACTCTACAGGGAGGAGGAGGTTATGGCAGAGTGAGGGGCCTCAACCATGCTGTGAGCCAAGGGCTTGAAACCAACCGAGCACTAAGGTGACTGACTGCAGAATATAGGACAAGTGGAGGCCAGCCAGGGTCTCTCGGTTTGTTGACAGGGAGGCATTTCCTTCTTGGGGGTGCTGCATGTGAAAGGGATAGAGCGAGATTCAGTTTTTCTACTTACCCAGAGTCGGATGAACTCGTGGATACCATTTTTTATGTTTCTTTGTGCAGTTTGAAGGAAGTTGAAGGTAGTTTTGTGAGCCAATGCTAACTAGCGTTAGCACAATGACTGGAAGACTTCCTTCAGCTTCCTTCAAACTGCACGCAGAGACATACAAATGGTATCCATGATTGCCAGAACTTCGCTCTATCCCTTTAACAGGGTGTCCTCTCCTCATCTAATTTACTGATTTAAACAAACTATTTGGATGAAAGCTAATTCCTTATGGCTTTATACTTTTATTGCAGGCCTATCTTTATGTGGGAGTGGTGCTTGTCAAAGATTACCACTGTGTAGGCTATTGGAAAAGGACAAATAACAGACATCCATGATTTTATTTCCTCAATACTTTGAATAGGTTATATACAGTGCATTGGGAAAGTATTCAGACCCCTTGCCTTCTTCTACATGTTGTTAAGTTACAGCCTTATTCAAAAATTGATTACATTGTTTTTTCCCCTCATCAATCTACACACAATACCCCATAATAACATTTTTGCAAATGTATTAAAAACTGAAATATCACAGTTACATAAGTATTCAGACCCTTTACTCAGTACTTTGTTGAAGCACCTTTGGCAGCGATAACAACCTTGAGTCTTCTTGGGTATGATGCTACAAGGTTGACACGCCTGTATTTGGGGAGTTTCTCCCATTCTTCTCTGCAGATCATCTCAAGCTCTGTCAGGTTGGATGGGGAGCGTCGCTGCACAGCTATTTTCAGGTCTCTCCAGAGATGTTCGATCGGGTTCAAGTCCGGGCTCTGGCTGGGCCACTCAAGGACATTCAGAGACTTGTCCCAAAGCCACTGCTGCGTTGTCTTGACTATGTGCTTAGGGTCGTTGTCCTGTTGGAAGGTAAACCTTCGACCAAGTCTGAGGTCCTTGAGCAGGTTTTCATCAAGGATCTCTCTGTACTTTGCTCCGTTCATCTTTGCCTCGATGCCAGGTTTCCTACAGACATGACGCTTGTCATTCAGGCCAAAGAGTTCAATCTTGGTTTCATCAGACCAGAGAATCTTGTTTGTTATGGTCTGAGAGTCTTTAGGTGCCTTTTAGAAAACTCCAAGCGGGCTGTCATGTCCCTTTTACAGAGGAGTGGTTTCCGTCTGGCCACTCTACCATAAAGGCCTGATTGGTGGAGTGCTGCAGAGATGGTTGTCCTTCTGGAAGGTTCTCCCATCTCCACAGAGGAACTCTAGTGCTCTCTCAGAGTGACCATCAGGTTCTTGGTCACCTTCATGACCAAGGCCCTTGCTCAGTTTGGCCGGGCGGCCAGCTCTAGGAAGAGTATTGGTTGTTCCAAACATCTTCCATTTAAAAATGGAGGGCACTGTGTTCTTGGCGACCTTCAATGCTGCAAAAAAAAAGTGTTACCCTTCCCCAGATCTGTGCCTCGACACAATCCTGTCTCGGCGCTTTACGGACAATTCCTTCGACCTCATGGCTTGGTTTTTGCTCTGACATACACTGTCAACTGTGGGACCTTATATAGACCGGTGTGTTCCTTTCCAAATCATGTCCAATCAATTGAATTTACCACAGGTGGACTCCAATCAAGTTGTAGAAACATCTCAAGGATGATCAATGGAAACAGGATGCACTTGAGCTCAATTTCAAGTCTCTGAGTAAAGGGTCTGAATACTTATGTAAATGTAATATTTCCGTTTTTTTATTTGTAATACATTTGCAAAAATGTATATAAACCAGATTTTGATTTGTCATCATGGGGTATTGTGTGTAGATCCATTTTAGAATAATGCTGTAATGTACCAAAATGTGGAAAAAGTCAAGGGGTCTGAATACTTTCCGAATGCACTGTATATATAAAAATAAAATGTGTTGATAGATAGCATTAGCTAGCGCTAGTCGGCTATACCTGCACCAAAACCCAGGTATTTTTCATCCTATAGCTTGTATACTATACTGCAGGTCTTGCAACTCTACAGGGAGATTCCCAGCCCTCGTTTTAATAGAGTGCTGTTGTTGGGCAATCATCCATTTTGACTATAGTGTTGTTGCCCAACTGAACCACTTGACCCACTTAACCGCTGAAATAGCTGTACAGTGAGGGAAAAAAGTATTTGATCCCCTGCTGATTTTGTACGTTTGCCCACTGATAAAGAAATGATCAGTCTATAATTTGAATGGTAGGTTTATTTAAACAGTGAGAGACAGAATAACAAAAAAATCCAGAAAGACGCATGTCAAAAATTTTATAAATTGATTTGCATTTTAAAGAGGGAAATAAGTATTTGACCCCCTCTCAATCAGAAAGATTTCTGGCTCCCAGGTGTCTTTTATACAGGTAACGAGCTGAAATTAGGAGCACACTCTTAAAGGGAGTGCTCCTAATCTCAGCTTGTTACCTGTATAAAAGACACCTGTCCACAGAAGCAATAAATCAATCAGATTCCAAACTCTCCACCATGGCCAAGACCACAGAGCTTTCCAAGGATGTCAGGGACAAGATTGTAGACCTACACAAGGCTGGAATGGGCTATAAGACCATCGCCAAGCAGCTTGGTGAGAAGGTGACAACAGTTGGTGTGATTATTCGCAAATGGAAGAAACACAAAATAACTGTCAATCTCCCTCAGCCTGGGGCTCCATGCAAGATCTCACCTTGTGGAGTTGCAATGATCATGAGAACGGTGAGGAATCAGCCCAGAACTACACGGGAGGATCTTGTCAATGATCTCAAGGCAGCTGGGACCATAGTTACCAAGAAAACAATTGGTAACACACTATGCCGTGAAGGACTGAAATCCTGCAGCGCCCGCAAGGTCCCCCTGCTCAAGAAAGCACATATATATATGCCCGTCTGAAGTTTGCCAATGAACATCTGAATGATTCAGAGGAGAACTGGGTGAAAGTGTTGTGGTCAGATGAGACCAAAATGGAGCTCTTTGGCATCAACTCAACTCGCCGTGTTTGGAGGAGGAGGAATGCTGCCTATGACCCCAAGAACACCATCCCCACCGTCAAACATGGAGGTGGAAACATTATGCTTTGGGGGTGTTTTTCTGCTAAGGGGACAGGACAAATTCACCGCATCAAAGGGACGATGGACGGGGCCATGTACCGTCAACTCTTGGGTGAGAACCTCCTTCCCTCATCCAGGGCATTGAAAATGGGTCGTAAATGGGGATTCCAGCATGACAATGACCCAAAACACACGGCCAAGGCAACAAAGGAGTGGCTCAAGAAGAAGCACATTAAGGTCCTGGAGTGGCCTAGCCAGTCTCCAGACCTTAATCCCATAGAAAATCTGTGGAGGGAGCTGAATGTTCGAGTTGCCAAACGTCAGCCTCAAAAACCTTAATGACTTGGAGAAGATCTGCAAAGAGGAGTGGAACAAAATCCCTCCTGAGATGTGTGCAAAACCTGGTGGTTGTTATTCTGTCTCTCACTGTTCAAATAAACCTACCATTAAAATTATAGACTGATCATGTCTTTGTCAGTGGGCAAACGTACAAAATCAGCAGGGGGATCAAATACTTATTTCCCCTCACTGTATCTCTGTGTGCCTGCCTGATGTCATATAGCCACTTGAAGAAAGAGAATTTGAAGCCAGCAACCTCACAACTCCTAGCCAGCAATTATGATCTGAAGTAGAGCTACCGCTGAACTGATATGGCATTAGGTTTTAGAGTGTTGTTATAGCGAACACAGCCATCCACCCCCACAGTTTACCAGCAACAAAGGGTTCAGTCACCCATGCTAACTACACAATGGTCATTTTGTCATGCAGCCCATGGTTCACCATGGGAATCTGATTATCTGAGCTGAGGGTAACCGCAATTCGACCTTCCAGTGCATAGTTTACTAATGGCTCAAGTACTGGACACAGGTGGGAATCACTTGGGTTAGATCAGTGTTTCCTAAACTTGGTCCAGAGGACTGAGTTTGCCCTAACACTACACAGCTGATTGATCAAAGCTTGATGATTAGTTGATTATATGAATCAGCTGTGTAGTGCTAGGGCAAAAACCCAAAACATGCACCCCTTGGGGTCCCGAGGACCGAGTTTGGGAAACCCTGGATTTGGATGGTCTGAATCTCTAACCTGTGCTGCTGTGTCCAATCAATGTACAGGATATAGAGGACAAGTTACAAATCTGATGTAGAAGAGATTCACATATTTAGGCTATTTTTGTGTAAAGTGTAAACGGGCTCATAGAGGGACTCCCTCTCCAGTTCAACGTGCTGTTCATTCTCCCTCCAGCCTCCACTGAAAAACAGTGATGATGTCCACTGACTGACTCGTTCCAGAAAATATCCCTTGATGACCTCATGGTGAATCACCTTCCGGCACAGCAGCAGATGTCGAGTTTTAATTGCGAAATGAAATCAGAGGGCACAATTTCAGGCCAGTTGTTCCTGGACCTGGACCATGTCAAATGGAAAGAGGCTGCATGAAAGCAAGGCCCTTCAAACAACCAGCAGCTGATGTGGTCCCAGTGTTGTTTGACATCAGTCAGTATGCCACTGCCACTTAAATAGGACCAAGTCTAGGCTTATATTGTTCTACATTTCAATGCCAGCAATGGTTGTTTTTCCCCTGGTATATTCAAAGCATATAGAACTAGGGCTATTCCTGTTTTCATATAGGCCTACTAGTGCCAGTGTATAGGCCAACTGGATCTGTACTCTCACTCCTCTGGCTCTGAGGGGCTTGTGTTGATAGCCTGGGGCTGAACTGTGTTCTGTTCTCCGCTGACCTTCAGCGGAGGGTAACTGTCAGTCTGTGTTTGTCTGCTCCTAGCTGATAGCCGGGGACCAAAGCCCTGACTGACCCCTTCTCATGGGCTGCAAACAGGGAAAGTGTGTGTGTGTGTGTGATGTGCGCATGCGTCCGCCAGTGTGTGTGTGTGTGTGTGTGGGGGGGGGGCTAGCTGCTGTCGGCCACCAGATAAGTGTTCAAAGACCACCTCATCAACAATGGCGTTGGTCCCTGAAGGACAAAAGCGCCACGACGGTGACACCACCACCACAACGATAGCACCACCACCACGACACAACCAACAACACAGCGACACCACCACCACGACGAAGACACCACCACGACTACACCACCACCACAACGACTACACCACCACTACAACGACTACACCACCACTACAACGACTACACCACCACCACAACGACTACACCACCACCACCACGACTACACCACCACCACGACAACACCACCACCACCACGACGACAACACCACCACCACCAAGACAACACCACCACCACCAACACCACCACGACACCAACACCACCACGACTACAACACCACCACGACGACAACACCACCACGACGACGACAACACCACCACGACTACAACACGACAACGACACCACCACCACGACGACACCACCACCACGACACCACCAACACCACGACGACACCACCACCACGACAACACCACCGCCACCACGACAACACCACCGCCACCACGACGACACCACCACGACACCACCACGACGACGACACCACCACCACGACGACGACATCACCACCACCACGACGACACCACCACCACGACGACAACACCACCACAACGACAACACCACCACCACGACGACACCACGACGACACCGCCACCACGACAACACCACCGCCACCACGACGACACCACCACCACGACGACGACACCACCACCACGACGACGACATCACCACCACCACGACGACACCACCACCACGACAACAGCACCATCACCACGACGACAGCACCACCACCACGACGACGACAGCACCACCACCACGACGACGACAGCACCACCACCACGACAACGACAGCACCACCGCCACGACAACGACAGCACCACCACGACGACAGCACCACGACGATGACAGCACCACCACCACGACAACCCCACCACCACGACAACCCCACCACCACGATAGCACCACCACCACGACAAAACCTCCGCCGTCAACGTTTAATTTTAGACCAGATAGCTGTTCGCTCCCTCACACCTGACAGATGATCCGGGAGCTTGATAGTTTGATTCATCTTGGTGTTCTTCCTGTGTGTGATGTCATCATGTCTTTAATTGCCTGAGTGCAGCTGCAGTGTTGAAGGCTTTCTACTCACTGCTGTGTTTCCCAAGGCCCAGAAAGCAGAGTACCTGGGCCCAGCCGCCGTCGCCACCGAAGCCAGTCTTGATGAGAGGACTCAGGGGCACTGTGCCAGCCAGACACCCCCCAGCTGCAGGACCCAGCAGGGAAGCAGAACCCAGAGGGAAGGTAAGCCACAGACAGACAGACACACAGACAGATACAGTCACAAATGCACACATCCACAGTCCACTGGGAAGAGAATGTCGACACAGTCCCATACACACTATAGTCAAACACACACACACACACACACACACACACACACACACACACCTACTATTACTGTAAACTAAGTCCAATAAGAATTAGAGGTGTAACGGTACACATATTCATATGGAACTGTTCGGTACGGGGACCTCGGTTCGGTCCACATTGAACCCGAATGAATGCATTATATATATATATATAATACAAACCCTAGGCCTATAGGTTATACCTACGCTGCGTTGTATTCCTCTTGAGTAAATCTGAGCTAATGTTTCAGGCTATTCCGTGAAAACAACTAGAGCCTACGCGCACGTTGTATTCCAAATTCTAATCTTAACTGGCGCATTTGAAACGTTCCTTTTGTGAGGCGCAGCCGGGAACTAGTTCTGTAAGATGGCGAGCGGTGGGGTTGACAAACCAGGATGATTCTCCATCATCGTTTAAATCTCCAGTTTGGGAACATTTTGGCAAACCCTGTAGATTACAACGGCGATGGACAGAGAGAGTTTTTTTTTGCCACTGCTCAACAAGAATAGCCTATGGACAGAGAGAGTTTGGCGGATGGCAGGAGAACGCTACCTGCCCCAATGCATAGTGCCAACTGTAACGGTTGGTGGAGAAGGAATAATGGTCTGGGGGCATTATTCATGGTTCGGGCTAGGCCAGTTAGTTCCAGTGAAGGGAAATCTTAACGCTACAGCATACAATGACATTCTAGACGATTCTGTGCTTCAACTTTGTGGCAACAGTTTGGGGAAGGCCCTTTCCTGTTTCAGCATGACAATGCCCCCGTGCCCAAAGCGAGGTCCATACATAAATGGTTTGTCGAGATTGGTGTGCAAGAACTTGACTGGCCTGCACAGAGCCCTGATCTCAACCCCATCAATTTGTGGTCCTCTGTAGCTCAGCTGGTAGAGCACGGCGCTTGTAACGCCAAGGTAGTGGGTTCGATCCCCGGGACCACCCGTACACAAAAAAAATGTATGCACGTATGACTGTAAGTCGCTTTGGATAAAAGCGTCTGCTAAATGGCATATTAATAATTAATATTAATCAAACGCCTTTGGGATGAATTGGAACACCGACTGCAAGCCAGGCTAATCGCCCAACATCAGTGCCCGACCTCACTAATGCTCTTGTGGCTGAATGGAAGCAAGTCCCCGCAACAATGTTCCAACATCTAGTGGAAAACCTTCCCAGAAGAGTGGAGGCTGTTATAGCAGCAAAAGGGGGTTCAACTCCATATTAATGCCCATGATTTTGGAATGAGATGTTCGACGAGCAGGTGTCCACATACTTTTGGTCATGTAGTGTATATGGAATTACCATTTACTTAGTATTTTCTTAAACAAAAATTAACTGCAGTAACTGTTGGCATTTCATTTTCCCGCTTGTACCGAAACCGAACCATGGCCCCAAAACCTCAATACGTACCGAACCGTGGGTTTGGTGAACCGTTAAACCCCTAATATGAATGTATGTAGTAACCTCTTCCCTCTGTCCTTACAGCTGTGCATATAGAGAAGATTGTGCTGAAGCGGATCTCACAGAGCAGGACAGACAGGGAATACAATTTTGAGGTATGTTCTCAGTCTTTCACCCGGGAATTAACTTTTCTTGCCATTTTAAATTAAATGGTAATAAACATCGACGATAGTGTAGTTGAGCCAGTCATTGCTCGTGGAACAGCCAGTCCTCTGCTCAGCCGATGCAGTGCAGTGGAGTTTCCTGTGAGCATTTCCTGTGCCTGTGGCATTTGGCAGTGGGAGCTGAGGAGCACGAGGTCACTACTCCAGGAAGAAGGAGAACGGAGGGAGGGAAGGAGAGGGGAGGGGGGTGTTACATCAATGTCTCCCAACTCTCGAACACCTCCTGAAATGTGTAAAGAAATGCCTTTTCCCCTCTTTATTTAATTTCAATGGAACCTGCTTCTTATATTCTGCGCAAAAACAAAATGATTGAAGACACTGCTAGCCAATCAAAACCCGGATGAATTGGTGAATGTGTAGCCCAGTTAAGTGGGTCTGTTTTCTATCTCCTAGCGGCTTGTTCCCTTTCCTCCATGGTCTGGTGGGAGTGATTTAGCAGCTCTTAAACAGACATCACAGCCTGGCCTCTGGAAGACCACAGAAAGTGGAAACTGAAAGCGTTTTTAACTACTTTGCCGATATGAAACAAAATGACAATCATAATATCAGTCAAAATTATCAAATTCCCAGTTTATGCTACAAAACAAATTTTAAAATAGTTTTTTTAATTTTTTTTATAGGTTCTATTTGATTCAACGTTCCATGACGTACACTAAGACATTGTTGGCAGAACAGATGGATGCAGTTCAATGCATGATTCATATAATTCACCAATACATTTCTTGGTAGTCCAAAAAATATTGCTATCAGGTTGTAAATCACAGCTGACCTGGTACATTGTTTGCTGCCTCCATTCAGGATGCACTGTTTCAGTTTCAACGGCTCAATATTTTGAACATAAACAGAAGACTGTAACTAAGGCTGGGAATGTTGATACAATCAAACTAGCAAAGGGCAGTGATCACACGTCAGTCATAACGTTGCTAATAGGCTAGCACACGTGTCAAACACAAGGCCCGCGGGCCGAACAGGACACACAAGCGATTTTATAAATGAGTCAACAGTTAAGTCATCTATATGAAATTACAGCCTGATGCGCTCGCAATCGGTGAATTCAACTTCAATTGCGCTGCTTTCGTGTGTCCCGTTCACGGCGCCCAGCGGAGGTAAAGTGTACAGACACATGCCACAGTCCTAGCTAGTCTACTAAAATGTTGCAGTCTGGCTTCGGTTTTTAAAGCTTGACAATGAAATAACCAAAAACAGAAAACCTGCAACGAAACACCCTGCAAAGGAGAAACATGTAGGCCTGTTACAGCAACATGTTGAGTGCACCATACAGCAATGCTGCGTTCAACCGCACCGGGGATCCACGCAGTGCAAAAAAAATGCGAAAACATGTTTAAGTTTCAATGTTACAAAAACCTAGAGCTACGTTTTTGTTATTTTTAGTTTTAAATACTTTGTGATTTGGGTGGCAGCATATTATACACCTCTGCAAGAAAATCAAGATTATCCCGAGTGGCGCAGTGGTCTAAGGCACTGCATCGCAGTACTAGCTGTGCCACTAGAGATCCTGGTTCGAATCCAGGCTCTGTCGTAGCCGGCCGCGACCGGGAGACCCATGGGGAGGCGCACAATTGGCCCAGCGTCGTCCAGGGTAGGGGAGGGAATGGCTGGCAGGGATGTAGCTCAGTTGGTAGAGCATGGCGTTTGCAACGCCAGGGTTGTGGGTTCGATTCCCACGGGGGGCCAGTATGAAAAATAAAATAATGTATGCACTCACTAACTGTAAGTTGCTCTGGATAAGAGCGTCTGCTAAATGACTAAAATTTAAAATATAATAGCAGCAAAGGCTGGAAAATATGATTTCTCTTTTGTTTTAATATGTTAAAATGGTATATACAGCATCCTATGTACATAAGTGGACATTATAAAAGGCCATATCTTTTCAAATAAAACAATGGCCAGTTTGGGTCGCAATTGCACTTTTTTGTAAAAAAATTAAAAAGGCTATGTCTGGCCCGCAAATTCGTTTATTTTTTTTCAATATGGCCCATGCGGTGATTGCGTTTGACACCCCTGGGCTAGCGAATCTATTTATGTAGCCACCTATTTATTTAGCAAGCTAAAAACACTGAGCCTAATGTTAGTTAGCTAGCTAGCTAGCTAGCTAGCTGCTGGGAGGATGTCATGTCAGTGGAGGAGTGGGTGAGTGACTGAATTTTCCCACTCATATTGTTTTTCGTTGGCTACAGCTAGAGATGCAGGTGTCATTTGGTTAGCTAGCAAGAAATGTGAATCGCTTTGCTAGCTAGCTATGCTGAACTATTATCCACAGTTAGCATATCTCTTAGTTGTCAATCAAATGTATTTGCAGGCAAATGGGCGGGCAGGCAAGTTCCCATTCAGTTGTCAAAACGTGGGTTGGGACCAGCATGCATTGCCAGGCAAGCTACAGAAGGACGAGCAGGCTACTA
This sequence comes from Coregonus clupeaformis, assembly GCF_020615455.1. Lineage (NCBI taxonomy): Eukaryota > Metazoa > Chordata > Actinopteri > Salmoniformes > Salmonidae > Coregonus > Coregonus clupeaformis. The sequence goes on along the minus strand of NC_059225.1, from coordinate 6,618,389 downwards.
TTCCTCATCGTTTATCAGTGCAATGTTGACGGCCAACTAGCTGAAAAGGTTTGAGAGGGTTAATCTAATGTTCCCTCGTTAGATTTTAGCTCATCTCGCTCTGGCTAGCATTAGTTGTTGATCTTGTTGATGTGCGTAGGCAACTGAGGGAGAGAGCCTACCTTTTCATGGTTGTTTGATCAATAGGACTGTGAACTTCGCAAATGTAAGCGGACTCCCGTGGTGTTTACATATTTGCAGAAATCCATTCAGGTGTATTTTGTGGCTTTTGGCGATTGCGTTCTAATGATCTAAAGTCGCGCTGTTGCTACTGCCTGTAAACACACAGTCCAGTTCAAAGTGAATGATGTCAGGCCTGTGTGGCAAATGGCTTATTTGCATATAGACCTACTGTAGCTCTGATTGGCTACGGAACACCGGTCTGCGTAGACTCTGGTCCTGGACAAGACAGATGTTTTTATCAGGTTTTATTTACTGCAGTGTCTATTAATTGTCCAAACGCACGGCCCCTTCCCCACTCTATATTGATATAGAATTTTCACAAATGCCTTAGTATACATAATTCCCAAACATTCTATGAATTGATGAAAACGTGAAAATGACCATATTTAAGTGTTCGCTTGTCCGAAAATGTAAATAAAATAAAAGTGTCATTCTTCCAGGGGTTGTATATGAACAGATTTTAATGAGATTTCATGTTGCTAAATGCTGTCAATTCCACTTTAAGCTCTCCCACCACCACCAGTTTCATTTTTTATCCTCTTTAATGCTGGCACAGCCACAACAGTCAGACACTGTAATCCTAAAACCGGTCTGAACACTGTGTAAACCATACAGCCTAATACCTGTAGAGGACAAATTAATTGTTTTTTTGTGGTTACTCAAGTTTCAAGTCTTTATTTGTCGTATGTACGGGATACACATGGTATACGCCGTCCAACAAAAATGCTTACTCAGTGTTTTCCATTAGCACCTGCCGTCTGCTAATCAGCCGGTGGCAGACTCATTTTCAACCGGCTACGTTTTCCGCTTCATAGTAAAGTTGCAATATGTAACTTTGTGGGCGACCCGACCAAATTCACATAGGAATGTGTGTTATACAGTGGGGGGAAAAAAGTATTTAGTCAGCCACCAATTGTGCAAGTTCTCCCACTTAAAAAGATGAGAGAGGCCTGTAATTTTCATCATAGGTACACGTCAACTATGACAGACAAAATGAGATTTTTTTTCTCCAGAAAATCACATTGTAGGATTTTTCATGAATTTATTTGCAAATTATGGTGGAAAATAAGTATTTGGTCAATAACAAAAGTTTCTCAATTCTTTGTTATATACCCTTTGTTGGCAATGACACAGGTCAAACGTTTTCTGTAAGTCTTCACAAGGTTTTCACACACTGTTGCTGGTATTTTGGCCCATTCCTCCATGCAGATCTCCTCTAGAGCATTGATGTTTTGGGGCTGTCGCTGGGCAACATGGACTTTCAACTCCCTCCAAAGATTTTCTATGGGGTTGAGATCTGGAGACTGGCTAGGCCACTCCAGGACCTTGAAATGCTTCTTAAGAAGCCACTCCTTTGTTGCCCGGGCGGTGTGTTTGGGATCATTGTCATGCTGAAAGACCCAGCCACGTTTCATCGTCAATGCCCTTGCTGATGGAAAGAGGTTTTCACTCAAAATCTCACGATACATGGCCCCATTCATTCTTTCCTTTACACAGATCAGTCGTCCTGGTCCCTTTGCAGAAAAACAGCCCCAAAGCATGATGTTTCCACCCCCATGCTTCACAGTAGGTATGGTGTTCTTTGGATGCAACTCAGCATTCTTTGTCCTCCAAACACGACGAGTTGAGTTTTTACCAAAAAGTTCTATTTTGGTTTCATCTGACCATATGACATTCTCCCAATCCTCTTCTGGATCATCCAAATGCACTCTAGCAGACTTCAGACGGGCCTGGACATGTACTGGCTTAAGCAGGGTGACACGTCTGGCACTGCAGGATTTGAGTCCCTGGCGGCGTAGTGTTTTACTGATGGTAGGCTTTGTTACTTTGGTCCCAGCTCTCTGCAGGTCATTCACTAGGTCCCCCCGTGTGGTTCTGGGATTTTTGCTCACCGTTCTTGTGATCATTTTGACCCCACGGGGTGAGATCTTGCGTGGAGCCCCAGATCGAGGGAGATTATCAGTGGTCTTGTATGTCTTCCATTTCCTAATAATTGCTCCCACAGTTGATTTCTTCAAACCAAGCTGCGTACCTATTGCAGATTCAGTCTTCCCAGCCTGGTGCAGGTCTACAATTTTGTTTCTGGTGTCCTTTGACAGTTCTTTGGTCTTAGCCATAGTGGAGTTTGGAGTGTGACTGTTTGAGGTTGTGGACAGGTGTCTTTTATACTGATAACAAGTTCAAACAGGTGCCATTAATACAGGTAACGAGTGGAGGACAGAGGAGCCTCTGAAAGAAGAAGTTACAGGTCTGTGAGAGCCAGAAATCTTGCTTGGTTGTAGGTGACCAAATACTTATTTTCCACCATAATTTGCAAATAAATTCATAAAAAAACCTACAATGTGATTTTCTGGAAAAAAAATTCTCAATTTGTCTGTCATAGTTGACGTGTACCTATGATGAAAATTACAGGCCTCTCTCATCTTTTTAAGTGGGAGAACTTGCACAATTGGTGGCTGACTAAATACTTTTTTCCCCCACTGTACACCAGCTTCAAACAGCTGAAAATACAATATTTTTGGTTATGAAAAATATATTTCACAGCGGTTTAGATGGTAAAATGATACTCTACACTGTACTTGCTTGTTTTGTAACCAACTGAAATTAAGAAAACTATTAGAATTGTATCAACTAGGAAATGGCGGCGCGATTTCTGCATAGTGCATCTTTAACTAGACTACTTTTCATTTAAAAGTTTAAATTCGCTAGTCCGTCCCGCTAGAATGAACGATATGCGTCTGCTAGCGATCTATTGATAGGATAGGTGCCTGTCAGTCACAAAGCGAGTGATGACAGGGAAACACTGTCTGCTGTCTGTCCCGCCTCCCGGTACAATTTGTATGCGCTGTGGTTGGTTGCACTCAAATTTCTTTACACGGAGGCGGGAGAAAGCATGATGCTCGTAAATTTTCCTGTCCCATGTAATGGAAGTGGTGACGATGAGTCTAAATCCACAACTTGGCCTAATTGTTGTTTTCTGACAGTCATTTATTTTCTTTCACGTGTTTCACATAGCCAGCCACTCTATTTACTGTGCGTTGATTGACAACTGAACAGCAAGTGTTGACTAGTTTATAAAAAGTGTCAAACTGACTGAATAAAGTTGATCTCCTATATCAATTTTTCACATTTACCTTTTAGTCATTTGGCAGACACTCTTATCCAGAGCAACTTACAGTAAGTAGTGAGTGCAGACATTTTCATCCTTTTGTCGTAATGGTCCTCCGCGGGAATCGAACCCACAACCTTGGCATTGCGAGAGCCATGCTCTACCAACTGAGCTACACGGGACCACATATCCCTTTTGTAATTCATAAATCTCGCTACGTGGTTATATGTCCATGGTATTGCATTGGGACAAGTAAACCAAAGTAGTTCCTAGGTTTCCTTTCCTAGGAAGTTGGGACTTGCCAGACAGTGACCCTCGTAGCCTATCGAATCTCATCGGTGAGAGAGCCGTTCATTTGGCTCCATAATTTGCATAGGCTATTGGTAGGCCTAGGCTTTTTGGCGATTATCTGCAGATAAATTATGAAAACATTTTGATGAAGATGGTGAATAGAGCTCCTTTAGCAATACATTTTGAAATGTGGGTTAAGACATTTTTTGCAGAACAAGCTATTTATTTTGTTGGCCTCTGGTACATTTTAATGCCTTGATTCAATCCAAAATACACAGCAAAATTATTTAATACTTTATTGAGTTTACCTCCCAGATTAGAAATATGTGTTTACAATTTAAATTTCAAATTTAAATTACAGAAAATACACTGAACAAAAATATAAACGCATCATGTAAAGTGTTCCCATGTTTCATGAGCTGAAATAAAAGATCTGAGAAAATGTTTCTCTCTGATTTTGTGCACATTTGTTTATATCCCTGTTAGTGAGCAGTTCTCCTTTGCCAAGATAATCCATCCTCCTGACAAGTGTGGCATATCAAGAAACTGATTAAACATCATGATCATTACACAGGTGCACCTTGTGCTGGGGACAATAAAAGGCCACTCTAAAATGTGCAGTTTTGTCACACAACACAATGCCACAGATGTCTCAAGTTTTGAAGGAGCGTGCAATTGGCATGCTGACTGCAGGAATGTCCACCATAGCTGTTGTCAGAGAATTGAATGTACATTTTTCGACCATAAGTCGTTTTAGAGAATTTGGCAGTACGTCCAACCGGCCTCACAACCGCAGACCACATGTAACCACGCCAGCCCAGGACCTCCACATGTGGCTTTTTCACCTATGGGATCGTCTGAGACCAGCCACCCGGACAGCTGATGAAACTGTGGGTTTGCACAACCGAAGAATTTCTGCATAAACTGTCAGAAACCGTCTCAGGGAAGCTCATCTGCGTGCTAGTCGTCTTCACCAGGGTCTTGACCTGACTGGAGTTTGGCATCGTAACCGACTTCAGTGGGCAAATGCTCACCTTCGATGGCCACTGGCACACTGGAGAAATGTGCTCTTCACGGATTAATCACGGTTTCAACTGTACTGGCCAGATGGCGTCATGTGGGCGAGCGATTTGCTGATGTCAACGTTGTGAACAGAGTGCCCCATGGTGGCGGTGGAGTTATGGTATGGCAGGCATAAGCTACGGACAACGAACACAATTGCATTTCATTGATGGCAATTTGAATGCACAGGGATACTGTGACGAGATCCTGAGGCCCATTGTCGTGCCATTCATCCTCCGCCATCACCTCATGTTTCAGCATGATAATGCACAGGGATACTCTCTGCTACCGCACGGCAAGCGGTACCGGAGTGCCAAGTCTAGGTCCAAAAGACTTCTCAACAGCTTCTACCCCCAAGCCATAAGACTCCTGAACAGCTAATCATGGCTACCCGGACTATTTGCACTGCCCCCCCACCCCATCCTTTTTACGCTGCTGCTACTCTGTTAAGTATTTATGCATAGTCACTTTAACTCTACCCACATGTACATATTACCTCAACTACCTCAACTAGCCGGTGCCCCGCACATTGACTCTGCAACGGTACCCCCTGTATATATAGCCTCCCTACTGTCACTTTATTTTACTTCTGCTCTTTTTTTCTCAACACTTTTTTTGTTGTTGTTTTATTCTTACTTTTTTTGTTTAAAATAAATGCACTGTTGGTTAAGGGCTGTAAGTAAGCATTTCACTGTAATGTCTGCACCTGTTGTATTCGGCGCATGTGACCAATAAAATTTGATTTGATTTGAACTCAGTCAAATCTTTGAAATTGTTTCATGTTGCATTTATATTTTTGTTCAGTGTATATGAATTCAGTGTATTGGTAGTTGTTTTGGATATCGCTTAGGACTATATGATCAGAACTATCTTTCTAAATAAGAGCACATTAAACCTTTTTATCATTTAACCTGTCTTGTCTTGAGTTTTAAAACACCGAAACAAGTGTAACATCAGCACTACAAAATAGATTTGTGGAAATTTCTTCTGCCTTTTCATTATAGGATAGACACTTGTGGTTTCTAGCTGCACCAATCAAAGCAGTGGAGTGTGGTCCAAACCATTCATCATGTGGCGAGGGGTGGGAGCGAGGTCCAAACCATTCATCATGTGGCGAGGGGTGGGAGCGTGGTCCAAACCATTCATCATGTGGCGAGGGGTGGGAGCGTGGTCCAAACCATTCATCATGTGGCGAGGGGTGGGAGCGAGGTCCAAACCATTCATCATGTGGCGAGGGGTGGGAGCGAGGTCCAAACCATTCATCATGGGGCGAGGGGTGGGAGCGTGGTCCAAACCATTCATCATGTGGCGAGGGGTGGGAGCGAGGTCCAAACCATTCATCATGTGGCGAGGGGTGGGAGCGAGGTTCCAAAATGTATTCATATCACATGCAATTTTACCATTTTTATAAAATGGTAATATATTTTTTTAAATACAGACTAGCTAAAACAGAATTGAAACTTGACAAATGATCCAATGGATTATGGTAATGAAGTGGAGGTTCAAAAACATAACTTTGCACCCCCTAATTTTATTTGCACAGATGGCCAAGTGTAGGCTACAGGGAAAAGCTGCTTGGCTCAGCTCAGTCGCAACTCGCGAAGAGGAAGAACTTTGCAGTTGTTTCCGATTAATAAACAATGCCATGCTGGTGGGTGGTAACGTTCAAATAAAACCCAGCCCTGAAAAGAAACGTAGACTGAAAAGTATTAGTAGCGGCATTCACACGGAAAATACTTTGACTAAAACAATTACTTATTGACTTAAATTGTTGTGCAAGTGTGTGTGTGTTTTTTTGGGGGCCATTTTAAAGCCAGTATTAACTCCATTACCTCAGCAGGTGGTGCCAGGGCAGGGCAGGGCAGAGAGAGGAGAGGGGAACAGCAGGAGAGAGGTGCTCCGCTGGGGGATTTTCCTTTGTCTAGCCTGCCTGCCTGCCTGAGCCCAACACAGCCACGACCCTACCCCCCCTCCCTCACTTCGCCCTGCTCTGATCCTTCATGTGATTCAGCCTCTAATGAGGGATGAGGAAACTGCTGCTGTGCTGTTTCCCTCGGAGCAGGAAGCACACACACACACACACACACACCCGTTATGATTCTGCCCATGGTGTTGTTGTTAAAGGGAAATTTTAAAAAATGTTCAACTTCATATTCATCACCTCCAGCACCACCCCAACATCAACACGTGAAAATTGCGCATTTCTATATTTTGTAGTAAAACAGATAGAGGATGATACTGTGCATTCTGAAAGTATTCAGACCCCTTGACTTTTTCCACATTTTGTTACGTTACAGCCTTATTCTAAAATTGATTAAATCGTTTTTTCCCCTCATCAATCTACACACGACACCCCATAATGACAAAGCAAAAACCAGGTTTTTAGACATTTTTGCTAATTTATATAAAACAAAAAAATGAACGTCAGTATTCAGACCGTTTAATAAGTACTTTGTTGAAGCACCTTTGGCAGCGATTACAGCCTCGAGTCTTCTTGGGTATGACGCTACAAGCTTGGCACACCTGTATTTGGGGAGTTTCTCCCATTCTTCTTTGCAGATCCTTTCAAGCTCTGTCAGGTTGGTTGGGGAGCGTTGCTCTGTACTTTGCTCCGTTCATCTTTCCCTCGATCCTGACTAGTCTCCCAGTCCCTGCCGCTGAAAAACATCCCCACAGCATGATGCTGCCACCACCATGCTTCACTGTAGGGCTGGTGACCGGTTTCCTCCAGACATGACAGTTGGCATTCAGGCCAAAGAGTTCAATCTTGGTTTCATCAGACCAGAGAATCTTGTTTCTCATGGTCTGAGAGTCTTTAGGTGACTTTTGGCAAACTCCAAGCAGGCTGTCGTGCCTTTTACTGAGGAGTGGCTTCCGTCTGGCCACTCTACCATAAAGGCCTTCTTGGGGACCTTCAATGCTGCAAAAAAATTTTGGTACCCTTCCCCAGATCTGTGCCTCGACACAATCCTGTCTCGGAGCTCTACGGACAATTCCTTCGACCTCATGGCTTGGTTTTTGCTCTGACATGCACTGTCAACTGTGGGACCTTATATAGACAGTGTGCCTTTCCAAATCATGTCCAATCAATTGACTTTACGACACGTGGACTCCAATCAAGTTGTAGAAAGATCTCAAGGATGATCAATGGAAACAAGATGCACCTGAGCTATGCAACCCGAGTTTCATAGCAAAGGGTCTGAATACTTATGTAAATAAGGTATTTCTGTTTTTCACTTTTAATACATTTGCAAAAAATTCAAAACCTGTTTTCGCTTTGTCATTATGGGGTATTTTGTGTAGATTGCTGAGGATTTTTATTAGTTAATCCATTTTAGAATAAGGCGCTAACGTAACAAAATGTGGAAAAAGTCAAGGGGTCTGAATACTTTCCGAAGGCACTGTAAGGTTTTCCAATGACATCATCAACCAATTAGTAGACAATTAGTAGGCATTTAGTAGGCAATGCCTCCTCATAATTGGTTAAAATCACACGATGCACACCGATGATGTAATTGAAAACCCCAATCTTCCTCTATATCTTTTTTTACTACAAAACATAGAAAACACACAATTTTCAGGTGTTGATGTTGGGGTGGTGTTGGAGATGAAAGGTTTTTGAACATCTCTCTCGCGTAACCTGTCTCGCGTAACCTGTCTCGTTTTCCGCCAACAGTGTTTTTTCTTTTTTAACTCCAGTGTTGACTTGTCTGCCTGCCAAAGTGAACTGGAAATTATGAGTTTCATTTTGTTGCCGAAATGAAATGTTTGGGTACATTTTGAGAGTTATAATGTGTATCTAGATGATTTGCTTTTCTTTAGTGTGAAATCAAATGTGACGTCTGGCGTCTAAATGCTAGCTAACCAAAACTAAAACGGATAAATGTCCTGAAATAGTCCGACCGTAGCCTAGTATAATTGACTTGTATCCTGGTCTCCTAAGTAGAACTACCAAAAGGCTCAGTGTGAAATGTTGCCGTGTGAGATGATTTAGGCTTGCTATCTGGAGCATGCTAACAGAATCTGAACCGAGGAAAGGTATGCCTGCTGGTGCTGACGGCCCAGAGGGCCAGAGAGTTTGCTTGCCTCATCAACCCCGTCGCTCCAGTTACACACAGTCAGGACCAGGAGAAACAGTTGTGGCCATGTCCCATCAATGAAATGGCTTTAATTCTTTTCATTACGATCATTAGGTGGACGATAGTTTTACACCACGGCGCTTGGACCTGTCTCGTGTTTTAATACGATCTATGGTCAAAGTCCTTTTCAGCTGACAAAGGAAGCAAGGAAGCTGTTTGAGACAGTTTGGACACGACCCGGACAGACTGTCTGTGCTGTTCCAGTGGGGAGAGATTGTCACGCCGGTTTTAGCCATCTATTCATTTTCTAACCCACCCAGCCCCTGGCCAGGCCGGGCCAGCGCTGCCCTGTACTCCCTGTGCTCTGTAACTGTCATTTCTTCCCAGAGGTACATCTGGTTCTGGACTTGGCCCATGGCCATGGCTGGTAAACTAAGCCAACTCAGTCAGAATACCCACTATACAACCTGGTAACAAGGCAGTAAAAACACACACAGCTGGCTGGATGGCTGGGAAGACCTGGCACCCTGTGTACATACACCGACTCACACACCGACACACACACACACACACACACCGACTCACACACCGACTCACACACCGACTCACACACACTCACTCATGCAGGGACGAACGCAAACAAACACATACCCTTGCTTTGTCCCTCTCACATTTGGCTCTCACTCTGGTCCCTCTCACATTTGGCTCTCACTCTGGTCCCTCTCACATTTGGCTCTCACTCTGGTCCCTCTCACATTTGGCTCTCACTCTGGTCCCTCTCACATTTGGCTCTCACTCTGTGTCTCTCACATTTGGCTCTCACTCTGTCCCTCTCAACATTTGGCTCTCACTCTGGTCCCTCTCACATTTGGCTCTCACTCTGGTCCCTCTCACATTTGGCTCTCACTCTGTGTCTCTCAACATTTGGCTCTCACTCTGTGTCTCTCAACATTTGGCTCTCACTCTGTCTCTCACATTTTGCTCTCACTCTGTCCCTCTCACATTTGGCTCTCACTCTGGGCCCTCTCACATTTGGCTCTCACTCTGGGCCCTCTCACATTTGGCTCTCACTCTGGTCCCTCTCACATTTGGCTCTCACTCTGGTCCCTCTCACATTTGGCTCTCACTCTGGTCCCTCTCACATTTGGCTCTCACTCTGGTCCCTCTCACATTTGGCTCTCACTCTGGTCCCTCTCACATTTGGCTCTCACTCTGGTCCCTCTCACATTTGGCTCTCACTCTGTCCCTCTCACATTTGGCTCTCACTCTGCCCCTCTCACATTTGGCTCTCACTACGTCCCTCTCACATTTTTGCTCTCACTACGTCCCTCTCACATTTTGCTCTCACTCTGCCGCTCTCACTCTAACATCCTACTGGTTGACAGGCTTCTTTGTCTAAGAGTGAGTGAGGGGCGGAGTGATGTAGCCGTCTGTTCCTCTGGGCAAAGAGAGCAGGGCATCCACTCTGCATTAGCAACCAAGCCAGACAGACAGAGGGGGACAACAGGCCTCTGCAAGACTGCACAGCCCAGAGCCAATACCACACACAGGGGATGTTAACAACAGGGATTGAAAGAGGAGACAGCGGACTAAAAGCCTCAGTTTGGCCACTTTGGTTTTGAACGGGGCAGTTCTATTCCGTGTGTAGTGGTTTTGAACGGGGCAGTTCTATTCCGTGTGTAGTGGTTTTGAACGGGGCAGTTCTATTCCGTGTGTAGTGGTTTTGAACGGGGCAGTTCTATTCCGTGTGTAGTGGTTTTGAACGGGGCAGTTCTATTCCGTGTGTAGTGATTTTGAACGGGGCAGTTCTATTCCGTGTGTAGTGATTTTGAACGGGCAGTTCTATTCCGTGTGTAGTGATTTTGAACGGGGCAGTTCTATTCCGTGTGTAGTGGTTTTGAACGGGGCAGTTCTATTCCGTGTGTAGTGGTTTTGAACGGGCAGTTCTATTCCGTGTGTAGTGGTTTTGAACGGGGCAGTTCTATTCCGTGTGTAGTGGTTTTGAACGGGGCAGTTCTATTCCGTGTGTAGTGATTTTGAACGGGGCAGTTCTATTCCGTGTGTAGTGGTTTTGAACGGGGCAGTTCTATTCCGTGTGTAGTGGTTTTGAACGGGGCAGTTCTATTCCGTGTGTAGTGGTTTTGAACGGGGCAGTTCTATTCCGTGTGTAGTGGTTTTGAACGGGGCAGTTCTATTCCGTGGGTAGTGGTTTTGAACGGGGCAGTTCTATTCCGTGTGTAGTGGTTTTGAACGGGGCAGTTCTATTCCGTGTGTAGTGGTTTTGAACGGGGCAGTTCTATTCCGTGTGTAGTGGTTTTGTCCTTTCACTCCACGCCACTGCTCTTTCAACACCTATCCCATCTTTTAAAAGACTGCATTTTAAAGCCTGTCATGGGTCTGTAAGTGAGGTTTTGGGTAATATGTGCCATTTAGCAGACACTTTTATCCAAAGCGACTTAGTCATGTGTGCATACATTTGTACGTCCCTGGAATGGAATTTCATGATTCTATATCTAAGCTACTGTATTACATTTACATTTACGTCATTTAGCAGACGCTCTTATCCAGAGCGACTTACAAATTGGTGCATTCAACTTATGATAGCCAGTGGGACAACCACCTTATTTTTATTTTTTTAATTTTTTTTATGGGGGGTGGGGGTAGAAGGATTACTTTTACTTTTATACTATTCAAGGTATTCCTTAAAGAGGTAGGGTTTCAAGTGTCTCCGTTTTTTTGAGGAGGGATGCAACTCTCGCTCTCTTGAAGACGGAAGGGACATAGCCAGCGGTCAAGGATGAGTTGATGAGCGAAGTGAGGTAAGGGAGAAGGTCTCCGGAAATGGTCTGGAGAAGAGAGGAGGGGATAGGGTCAAGCGGGCAGGTTGTTTGGCGGCCGGCCGTCACATGTCGCAGTATCAATCAATAATTTATTTGTTCATGTCATCAAACAGCATACGAGTCATTCATGATGTGAAATGCAATCAAGTGTGTTATTTTTTAAAATAAAATAACAAAGCGACCATTGAATAATACCGTAAACAATAAATAGGCCTAAACTGTTCTATTTCGGAAATTGCATTCACGCATGAATGCGACTGTTTTTAGTCTTCGCTGTAATAAAAGCTTTACAAAAAAAAAAAACTTTACAACATACTCTCTGGTCCGCTTATAATTTATTTAGTGTTGTCCCAAACGGTCAGCACATTATATGGTAATCTAACAGCACCTGTTTGGCACACATAATATGCAGGCTGCTGTCACGACTTCCTCAGAAGCTGTCTCCTCATTAGTACTTGTATATGTGTTCCCTCTGCCCTTCTTGTCCTTGTGGGTGATTGTTTATTGTGAGGAGAGTGTAGCTCAGTTGAGCTCCGTGTATTTTGTATTGCCGGGGTATATTTTCCCCTTCAAATCTGTAGCAGCTGAATGTAATTTGTACCCAGCAGTGTCTCTCTCTCTCTCTCTCTCTCTCTCTCACGACTTCCTCAGAAGCTGCCTCCTCTCCTTGTTCGGGCAGGCTTCGGCGTTAGTCTTCACCGGCCTTCTAGCCACTGCCGCTCCTCATCTCATCATTCCTTTTGTTTTGTCTTGTTTTTCACACACACCTGGGTCATTTCCCCTCATCAGTCCCTGTATAAGTATTCCCTCTGCCCCCCCATGTCTCTGTGTGTGATTTGTTTCCATGTGGAGGTGTCGATAGCTCGGTGGAGCATTATGTACCTTAGTGCCGGGATATTCACCTGTGTGTTTTGTTTTCCCCAGTACGCCGTTAAGTCGCACTGTAGTTGTTTTTTTACGCATTGCTGCGAACTGCTGTATTGGCCGAATAAACCATTATTCTGTGATTCACACCTCCTGCGCCTGACTCCGTCCAAATCACCCAGCAGCGCTCCTTACCTTTATTTTTCTTGATCTCTATTTTCCACAACTAGTCACATTTAGTCCACACATCTGACTTCCCCTTTACCTCCTGAGCAACTAGTAAACATTCCTACATTTCGAGTTTATTTGTCACGTCCTCTGCATCCATTTTGCTGTCACACGTGTTACGTTGTTCAGAGTTTGTTATAACCAATTTATTGATGTGATTATGATATTACTGGACAAGCATATCACTGCACCTGTAATAACATCTGCAAATCTGTGTACGTGACCAATAAACTTGATTTGATTTGAGGCATTGCATATGACCGAAAATGGTGCCCTATGTCCAATGGTTTCTCTAAAGGCCTTGTCAATAGGTTTAGCCGGCATGGTTTAAGGAACAAATCGCTCAGCACACCACCTGATTTATGTTTCCCCCCACACTGTGATGCTGTGAGAATCTGCACCGCCTTCACTTCCTGTTTCTAACGGATGCTGTTCCTGTGACCCATGTGTCATCCACACTTACATGATTCCAGTGGGAGACGTGATTTGTTCGTCATTATCACATGGGCCAACAGTTTCACTCTCTTCCCTCAGACAGTTAGCCTAGATATTGATTGCTGTCATTACCCCTCTGTAGCTTCCTCTAAGCCTAAACCCCTGCTGTCAGAAAGGACATCTCTATGGCTGGCCGGGACGCTGTGTTTTGGACTGTTTGATCATATCCGGTAGTAGTAGGCCAACTAACTGTTGAACTGACTTAACTGTTGAGGAAAAGCCCCTGAAACTCTCCCAAGAATACCATCGTCCAAGTACAAGTCATTAGGTTGGGAAAGCAGAAAAGCACAACCGCGGGGGCTGTGCAAACACAAACAAGACTTTTCAGAAGATCAACCGCGGGGGCTGTAAAAACACAAACAAGACTTTCCTGAAGATCTGATCAAACCAAACAGTTTTCACAGCAGGGCAGACTAAAGAGCTTTTCTAGCGTCTCGTAGTGCTTGGCTGACATAATTCTTTATTATTGTCTTCTAGGGATAATCTTGATCATCTCTATTACCGCCGATGGTGTGTAAGCAGCAAAGCCAAGATGGTAGATTTGTAAATGTTGTTTGTTTGAGGAAAAACATTCCCATGTTGTGATTTTGTTACCCCTTCTTACGGTGTCCTTACCCAATGTATTTTTTTCCTTACCCAATGTTCCCTTCAATATCTGGTAACATTAATTTACATCCTTTGGATGATAAGAGTAACAATACTTGATCTTCTCTTTTCAGGTGAAGTGGTCTGACTCCTCATCCAGCAATGTCACGAAAACACAGCTTGAACTGGAGAGCTTCTTGTTGAAGGTATTTTCACTAACTGTGTTTTTATAAATGCTGCAAACTGCCAGCTACCCCTGTTATCGTCCCAAATTGACTGAATTGAAATGGAATTGACCCCAAGTTCCCTGCATTGTATTGACTGGATGTTCACCCACTGATAATAAGCAGGGATAATTAACTAACTTAATTAGTTAGTTAATTGAATAATGACTTAACCTAATTCAATGAAATGTTAATGACCTCTCCTAGCTCTTGTTTTTAAGGTACTTGTTTGAATGGTGCTGTACATGACATCACTTTTCCCTCTCCCCGTCCTGCAGCTTCCCAAGGAGCAGTCCACTGAGTCGTTTGAGAAGGGCATCCTCCGGCTACTCAACCAGGGAGACGAGTACGAGAACAGGGGGGTGGAGAGGAACCTCAAGTGAGTTCTGCTTAGCTGCCTACCTGATTCATTGGTTGGTTGGTTGGTTGGTTGGTTGGTTGGTTGGTGGATTGGGAAAAAATATGCACTAAATAGTACAATCCCAGGGACCCTGGGGATATGGGGATAACATGTTAAAGAGATTCTATTTATTTCCAATGTGGTCCACAAAGGCCTTGACTAGAGCCCATTAGATAACAGACTAGAGCCCATTAGATAACAGACTAGAGCCCATTAGATAACAGACTAGAGCCCATTAGATAAGACTAGAGCCCGTTAGATAACAGACTAGAGCCCGTTAGATAACAGACTAGAACCCATTAGATAACAGACTAGAACCCGTTAGATAACAGACTAGAGCCCATTAGATAACAGACTAGAGCCCATTAGATAACAGACTAGAGCCCATTAGATAAGACTAGACTAATTTGACTGTTCTCACCTACAGTAGGCTGATAGAAAATGATTTTGCTAAATTGGCAATACCGCTAAACAAGCAGCTAATCTCAGTAATGTTGGAACGAAATGTTTTGAAGGAACTGAAAGACAATCCAGATATTGTGATAAAAAAATGCTGATAAGGGAGGGTCTATTGTGGTATGAAGCAGGGAAGAGTATGGTAGTGAGGTATCCGTTCCAGAATACAAAAGGATATAGATAGCTTCATTGATAACGCTCTTTCAGAGGGTTGGATAACGGAAACGGAGAAGGAGAAGGACTTTCTCGTTACGCCACAACCAGCCTGTCCAGTTTAGTATGGATAAACCTCCTTTCCGTCCCATAGTGTCAGGCAACAGTAGCCCTATTGAACCCCTATCTCAGTATGTTGATTTCTTCAACTCTAAATGTGTGCCAGCATTGCCAGCCTTTTTAGGAGATACCAGGGGATGTGCTTACAATCATCGATTAACTATAGATGCGACACCGAAAGCATCTTGTTTACATTTGACGTTCAGTCTCTCTACACTAATATTCCGCATGACGCAGGCCTACGAGCGCTCTCTCGCCATCTCAACACTAGACCGGAGGGTATCTTACCTCCGTCTAACTTTATTCAGTCTCTCACTGGAAAAAGCTCTCTCATCAAATGACTTGTAATATGCGGGCAGTTTCTACCAACAGATTCAGGGTACAGCGATGGGAGCTGCATTCACTCCTAACTATGCAGATGTATTTATGGGACACTGGGAGGAGACCTTCATGTATGATGTCCAGAAAACCCCATATTTCCAGAATGTCGCCCTTTGGGAAAAGATACATAGACGACATCCTACTGGTGTGGAACAGTACTGACGCTCTTCTCTGAGTTCATTTCTTATATTAACTTATCTGACCCCCAAATCTCAGATTCACAGCAGAGAGAAGTCGGGAGAAAATAGACTTCTTGGATCTTACAATCCACAAAAATAAAGAAAACTAGTTGGAGTGTACCATCTTCAACATGCAGACACTAACCACCCGGTACATGTTAAGCGGAACATGCCTACTACATACACACGGACGTAACTGTAGTACAGACGTGGATTTAGAGCGCAAAGCTAATGACATGCGGCACCAGGTTCCTGCAACGCGGGTATGATAAGGGTGTCATTGAACAGGCCTATACCCGTGCTAGAGGGAATGAACGTCAAAGCCTACGCACTGGCACTAGTAGAAACCAGGACAAAACACCCCCCACGTTTGTGTTTTTTTCCACCATGTGCCGGTCGCGTCAAATCCATTGTATTGAAACACTGGAACATCCTCAAAAGTGATCCAAATCTACGAGAGTTCACAACATTGCCCCCCTCGCATTTGTTTTTCGCCGTGCACACAATCTAGCCGACTCCGTTACGGCACAGCATGCCCAAGAAGTGTGACACTTGGCTCCCAGGCCTGCCAAAAGGCAGTTACAAGTGTGGGCACTGTGTACATTATGACAACACGACCAATACTAAAGTTTTTTTTTTTACCACCGGTAAAGAATACAAAACCCAAAGCTTCATTCATTGTAGCACCACGAGTATCAAATACATGCTGAAATGCATCTGCAGGGTTGCTTCTATTGGTCAAACTAAACTAGCATTGGAACTCTGCATTGCGGAACACAAGGCTGCTATTAGAAGTATAAACGCGGACTATTCTATTGCGTGTCACTGCATCGAAGCCAACCGTGGCTCACCTTCCTGCCTGCGCTTTATTGCCATAGAACTCATCCAGATTTCACCAAGAGGAGGTGACATCGTACGTAAACAAAAACAAAGAGAGGCATTCTGGCAGCACTCCTTAGACACTGTGGATCCTAAGGGGCAGTACTCCTTAGACACTGTGGATCCTAAGGGGCAGTACTCCTTAGACACTGTGGATCCTAAGGGGCAGCACTCCTTAGACACTGTGGATCCTAAGGGGCAGTACTCCTTAGACACTGTGGATCCTAAGGGGCATCACTCCTTAGACACTGTGGATCCTAAGGGGCAGTACTCCTTAGACACTGTGGATCCTAAGGGGCAGTACTCCTTAGACCTTGTGGATCCTAAGGGGCAGTACTCCTTAGACACTGTGGATCCTAAGGGGCAGCACTCCTTAGACACTGTGGATCCTAAGGGGCAGTACTCCTTAGACACTGTGGATCCTAAGGGGCAGTACTCCTTAGACACTGTGGATCCTAAGGGGCAGCACTCCTTAGACACTGTGGATCCTAAGGGGCAGCACTCCTTAGACACTGTGGATCCTAAGGGGCAGTACTCCTTAGACACTGTGGATCCTAAGGGGCAGCACTCCTTAGTCACTGTGGATCCTAAGGGGCAGTACTCCTTAGACCTTGTGGATCCTAAGGGGCAGTACTCCTTAGACACTGTGGATCCTAAGGGGCAGCACTCCTTAGACACTGTGGATCCTAAGGGGCAGTACTCCTTAGACACTGTGGATCCTAAGGGGCAGTACTCCTTAGACACTGTGGATGTTTCACTGTCCTCATTTCTATAATGGTGTTGCCTTGATGTTTTGGGTCTCTGTGTCTCCAGATTCACAGACAACCAAATATCACCTATGTATATGTTGACATGGCCTATTGATTAACCAGACACACTATTTATATTTTTATTTTGTGCTATAATTTGCCATTTACCTTGAAACATATTATCGTTATAGTTGTTTTATATAGTTGTGTCTCAGTGGGCCACTAGGGTATAAATATAGGTCTATGTGCAATGGTCAGGTCACTCTGAGGAAGACGTCAGGTCACTCTGAGGAAGACGTCAGGTCACTCTGAGGAAGACGTCAGGTCACTCTGAGGAAGACGTCAGGTCATGCTGAGGAAGACGTCAGGTCACTCTGAGGAAGACGTCAGGTCACTCTGAGGAAGACGTCAGGTCACGCTGAGGAAGACGTCAGGTCACTCTGAGGAAGACGTCAGCTTGACATCGAAATGTCAGTCCCCTGTCCTCGTCCTGTACGGTGGATTAAAGTGACCAATAAGAAATCAATCTCAACAAATCTTTTTTTGTTGAGCGCTCCATCTTCTTTTTTTACATCAAATGAGTCCTTCTGGAAGTGTTTCTTGGTAAGTGCTTCTGGAAGTGTTTCTTGGTAAGCCCTTCTGGAAGTGTTTCTTGGTAAGCCCTTCTGGAAGTGTTTCTTGGTAAGCCCTTCTAGAAGTGTTTCTTTGTAAGCCCTTCTGGAAGTGTTTCTTGGTAAGCCCTTCTGGAAGTGTTTCTTGGTAAGCCCTTCTAGAAGTGTTTCTTGGTAAGCCCTTCTTGAAGTGTTTCTTGGTAAGCCCTTCTGGAAGTGTTTCTTGGTAAGCCCTTCTGGAAGTGTTTCTTGGTAAGCCCTTCTGTAAGTGTTTCTTGGTAAGCCCTTCTGGAAGTGTTTCTTGGTAAGCCCTTCTGGAAGTGTTTCTTGGTAAGCCCTTCTGGTGATTTTTGTCCTTGTTGTTGAGCATCCCTCCTTTCCTTTGTTTGCTGAAGGCCACCTGAACTCTGGACTGTATTGTATGGACATGACTTACTCTCTTGGTTACTGTGAGGGGCGGTTTCATGTTGTGTGGGCAACAGTGCCCCCTCCTGGAAACCACTTCTAGTCAGTTTCATTTTTCTGGAAAATGAAAGCTTCAAGGGCCAATAGCTCTGCTCATAGATATCAAAAAAACAATCCACACAAGTTTGAAGCATTTATCCTTTGCAATGTGGGCCTATTCAAGAGGAATTCGATGTTTAGGTGAAGATTGGATTAAATAAATGGCACAGTGTGCCTGGTCAGTGAAGCGTTCGCGCACACACACACACACACACACACACACACAACACACACACAGGTTGAGCTTGGGTTTCTCATCCAAAGGGCACGGCCACTTGTCGTCAGTCAGCTGGATAAGGCCATTGTTCCTTCCAGCCACTAGGCAGTCACACCCCTTGTGTCCAATATCTGACCATATTAATGGAACTAGACAACTAGGCTACAGATGAAACACAGCCCCTGCTAGGCCACGATTAGCCACTAGCTAAGACAGCCCCTGCTAGGCCACGATTAGCCACTAGCTAACACAGCCCCTGCTAGGCCACGATTAGCCACTAGCTAACACAGCCCCTGCTAGGCCACGATTAGCCACTAGCTAACACAGCCCCTGCTAGGCCACGATTAGCCACTAGCTAACACAGCCCCTGCTAGGCCACGATTAGCCACTAGCTAACACGGCCCCTGCTAAGCCACGATTAGCCACTAGCTAACACGGCCCCTGCTAGGCCACGATTAGCCACTAGCTAACACAGCCCCTGCTAGGGCCACGATTAGCCACTAGCTAACGGCCCTGCTAGATACGATTAGCCACTAGCTAACACAGGCCCTGCTAGTCCGATTAGCCACTGGCTAACACAGCCCCTGCTAGGCCACGATTAGCCACTAGCTAACACGGCCCCTGCTAGGCCACGATTAGCCACTAGCTAACACAGCCCCTGCTAGGCCACGATTAGCCACTAGCTAACACAGCCCCTGCTAGGCCACGATTAGCCACTAGCTAACACAGCCCCTACTAGGCCACGATTAGCCACTAGCTAACACAGCCCCTGCTAGGCCACGATTAGCCACTAGCTAACACGGCCCCTGCTAGGCCACGATTAGCCACTAGCTAACATCAATTCAGCATTTGTTTGATCAAATGTCCTTATTGCGCTGATTAACATTTGCTCTCTGGTGCGGTTCCACTTGAAACCAAATAGAAGAGATTAGATTATTTCTGTTTGACATTTGGGATCCCGCCGTGTTGCCACGGCACGTTTTATCTCTCACAATCTGGTGGTAGATCAAATATTACCTTCAGAGAATTAAGGTATAAGTCAAACTAAGGAGTGGATCTTCAGAAATTGCATGGATCCTGGTGAAAAGAGCAGCGCCCCTATTCATAAAGAGTCATGAGTGCTGATCTAGGATCACGTCCTTGCACATTTTAGTCATTTAGCAGACGTTCTTATCCAGAGCGACTTAGGGTACATCAACAGATTTTTCACCTAGGGGATTCACACGAGCTAACTTTTGGTTACTGGCCAACACTCTTAACCACTAGGCTACCTCCTGCCCCGTGTAATAATACTCATTATGATGTAAAAGGCCTACTCCTGCTCTGAGACTCGTTAGGAATACCCAGAGCGTCCTGTTAAACTCCAGCCTACTTCACGTTCTACCCCACACAGTGAGTTCAGCTAGGAATACGGGCCCAGAGCGTCCTGTTAAACTCCAGCCTACTTCACGTTCTACCCCACACAGTGAGTTCAGCTAGGAATACGGGCCCAGAGCGTCCTGTTAAACTCCAGCCTACTTCACGTTCTACCCCACACAGTGAGTTCAGCTCTTAGACTGACTTTGGCACTTCATACTTCCACCCTTCTTTATTTTTTTTCTTGCCAGGGAGAAGTTTCTGTCGGCTCCACAAGCTTTCCGACAGACAAGGAAGGTCTGTGGCTTCTTCCTGTGTGAGTCCTCCTCCTCCTCCTCCTCCTGCAGCTGCAGCAGATGTAAGCGCTGTGTGTGTGTGTGTGTGTGTGTGTGTGTGTGTGTGTGTGTGTGTGTGTGTGTGTGTGTGTGCGTGCGTGCGTGCGTGCGTGCGTGCGTGCGTGCGTGCGTGCGTGCGTGCGTGTGCGTGCGTGCGTGCGCGTGCGTGCGTGCGTGCGTGCGTGCGTGCGTGCGTGCGTGCGTGCGTCGCGTGCGTGCGTGCGTCGCGTGCGTGCGTGCGTGCGTGCGTGCGTGCGTGTGCGTGCGTGCGTGCGTGCGTGCGTGGCGTGCGTGCGTGCGTGCGTGCGTGCGTGCGTGCGTGCGTCGCGTCGCGTGCGTGCGTGCGTGCGTGCGTGCGTGCGTGCGTGCGTCGCGTGCGTGCGTGCGTGCGCGTGCGTGCGTGCGTGCGTGCGTGCGTGCGCGTGCGTGCGTCGCGTGCGTGCGTGCGTGCGTGCGTGCGTGCGTCGCGTGCGTGCGTCGCGTGCGTGCGTGCGTGCGTGCGTCGCGTGCGTGCGTGCGTGCGTGCGTGCGTGCGTGCGTGCGTGCGTGCGTGCGTGCGTGCGTGCGTGCGTGCGTGCGTGCGTGCGTGCGTGCGTGGCCAAGCCAGACATCTCTTCCATTACTAGATAGATAGGTTTGGATAGGTTTTATTTACACAAATACATGTGCCACAATGGAGCACTTTGGCAGTTTACAATAAAGCTTACATAAAATACAGTATCCTATTTCAGGCATAAATCCTCTACAGCAACCCAACCCCTCAACCATAATCACATGTCCTTCAGCTATGATAATCACGTGTGCATCAGGTATGTAGATGATATATACTATCCATGACCGTACCAGTGTTTCCCGTATATTTATGGTGGTGGGCCGCTGCTAAATTGTTGCCGCTCCAAAAAATGAATATATATATATATATATACACAGTGAGGGGAAAAAAGTATTTGATCCCCTGCTGATTTTGTACGTTTGCCCACTGACAAAGAAATGATCAGTCTATAATTTTAATGGTAGGTTTATTTGAACAGTGAGAGACAGAATAACAACAAAAAAATCCTGAAAAACGCATGTCAAAAATGTTATACATTGATTTTCATTTTAAATTAGGGAAATAAGTATTTGACCCCCTCTCAATCAGAAAGATTTCTGTCTCCCAGGTGTCTTTTATACAGGTAACGAGCTGAGATTAGGAGCACACTCTTAAAGGGAGTGCTCCTAATCTCAGTTTGTTACCTGTATAAAAGACACCTGTCCACAGAAACAATCAATCAGATTCCTAACTCTCCACCATGACCAAGACCAAAGAGCTCTCCAAGGATGTCAGGGACAAGATTGTAGACCTACACAAGGCTGGAATGGGCTACAAGACCATCGCCAAGCAGCTTGGTGAGAAGGTGACAATAGTTGGTGCGATTATTCGTCGCAAATGGAAGAAACACAAAAGAACTGTCAATCTCCCTCAGCCTGGGGCTCCATGCAAGATTTCACCTCGTGGAGTTGCAATGATCATGAGAACGGTGAGGAATCAGCCCAGAACTACACGGGAGGATCTTGTCAATGATCTCAAGGCAGCTGGGACCATAGTCACCAAAAAACAATTGGTAACACACTACGCCATGAAGGACTGAAATCCTGCAGCGCCAGCAAGGTCCCCCTGCTCAAGAAAGCACATATACAGGCCCGTCTGAAGTTTGCCAATGAACATCTGAATGATTCAGAGGAGAACTGGGTGAAAGTGTTGTGGTCAGATGAGACCAAAATTGAGTTCTTTGGCATCAACTCAACTCACCGTGTTTGGAGGAGGAGGAATGCTGCCTATGACCCCAAGAACACCATCCCCACCATCAAACATGGAGGTGAAAACATTATGCTTTGGGGGTGTTTTTCTGCTAAGGGGACAGGACAACTTCACCGCATCAAAGGGACGATGGACGGGGCCATGTACTGTCAAATCTTGGGTGAGAACCTCCTTCCCTCAGCCAGGACATTGAAAATGGGTCGTTGATGGGTATTCCAGCATGACAATGACCCAAAACACATGGCCAAGGCAACAAAGGAGTGGCTCAAGAAGAAGCACATTAAGGTCCTGGAGTGGCCTAGCCAGTCTCCAGACCTTAATCCCATAGAAAATCTGTGGAGGGAGCTGAAGGTTCGAGTTGCCAAACGTCAGCCTCGAAACCTTAATGACTTGGAGAAGATCTGCAAAGAGGAGTGGGTCAAAATCCCTCCTGAGATGTGTGCAAACCTGGTGGCCAACTACAAGAAATGTCTGACCTCTGTGATTGCCAACAAGGGTTTTGCCACCAAGTACTAAGTCATGTTTTGCAGAGGGGTCAAATACTTATTTCCCTCATTTAAAATGCAAATCAATTTATAACATTTTTGACATGCGTTTTTCTGGATGTTTTTGTTGTTATTCTGTCTCTCACTGTTCAAAAAACCTACCATAAAAATTATAGACTGATCATTTCTTTGTCAGTGGGCAAACGTACAAAATCAGCAGGGGATCAAATACTTTTTTCCCTCACTGTATATGTGTGTATATTTTCAGCAAACTTAGCATGTGTAAATATTTGTATGAACATAACAAGATTCATCAACTGAGACATAAACTGAACAAGTTCCACAGACATGTGACTAACAGAAATTGATTAATGTGTCCCTGAACAAAGGGGGGGGTCAAAATCAAAAGTAACAGTCAGTAAAGTACTGCAGTGCATCTCCTCCTCATGGACTGCACCAGATTTGCCAGTTCTTGCTGTGAGATGTTACCCCACTCTTCCACCACGGCACCTGCAATTTCCCAGACATTTCTGGGGGGAATGTCCCTAGCCCTCACCCTCCGATCCAACAGGTCCCAGACGTGCTCAATGGGATTGAGATCCGGGCTCTTCGCTGGCCATGGCAGAACACTGACATTCCTGTCTTGCAGGAAATCACGCACAGAACGAGCAGTATGGCTGGTGGCATTGTCAAGCTGGAGGGTCATGTCAGGATGAGCCTGCAGGAAGGGTACCACATGAGGGAGGAGGATGTCTTCCCTGTAGCGCACAGCGTTGAGATTGCCTGCAATGACAACAAGCTCAGTCCGATGATGCTGTGACACACCGCCCCAGACCAAATCGATCCCGCTCCAGAGTACAGGCCTCGGTGTAACGCTCATTCCTTCGACGATAAACGCGAATCCGACCATCACCCCTGGTGAGACAAAACCGCGACTCGTCAGTGAAGAGCACTTTTTGCCAGTCCTGTCTGGTCCAGCGACTGTGGGTTTGTGCCCATATGCGACGTTGTTGCCGGTGATGTCTGGTGAGGACCTTTAGAGCTTCTGCTAAATGTAAATGTAAAAATGTAACTCAGTAAAATCTTTGAAATTGTTGCATGTTGTGTTTAATATTTTTGTTCAGTATGTACAGTGGGGAAAAAAAGTATTTAGTCAGCCACCAATTGTGCAAGTTCTCCCAATTAAAAAGATGAGAGACGCCTGTAATTTTCATCATAGGTACACGTCAACTATGACAGACAAAATGAGAGAAAAAAATCCAGAAAATCACATTGTAGAATTTTTAATGAATTTATTTGCAAATTATGGTGGAAAATAAGTATTTGGTCAATAACAAAAGTTTCTCAATACTTTTATATACCCTTTGTTGGCAATGACACAGGTCAAACATTTTCTGTAAGTCTTCACAAGGTTTTCACACACTGTTGCTGGTATTTTGGCCCATTCCTCCATGCAGATCTCCTCTAGAGCAGTGATGTTTTGGGGCTGTCGCTGGGCAACACGGACTTTCAACTCCCTCCAAAGATTTTCTATGGGGTTGAGATCTGGAGACTGGCTAGGCCACTCCAGGACTTTGAAATGCTTCTTACGAAGCCACTCCTTTGTTGCCCGGGCGGTGTGTTTGGGATCATTGTCATGCTGAAAGACCCAGCCACGTTTCATCTTCAATGCCCTTGCTGATGGAAGGAGGTTTTCACTCAAAATCTCACGATACATGGCCCCATTCATTCTTTCCTTTACACGGATCAGTCGTCCTGGTCCCTTTGCAGAAAAAACAGCCCCAAAGCATGATGTTTCCACCCCCCATGCTTCACAGTAGGTATGGTGTTCTTTGGATGCAACTCAGCATTCTTTGTCCTCCAAACACGACGAGTTGAGTTTGTACCAAAAAGTTCTATTTTGGTTTCATCTGACCATATGACATTCTCCCAATCCTCTTCTGGATTATCCAAATGCACTCTAGCAAACTTCAGACGGGCCTGGACATGTACTGGCTTAAGCAGGGGGACACGTCTGGCACTGCAGGATTTGAGTCCCTGGCGGCGTAGTGTGTTCCTGATGGTAGGCTTTGTTACTTTGGTCCCAGCTCTCTGCAGGTCATTCACTAGGTCCCCCCGTGTGGTTCTGGGATTTTTGCTTCTTGTTCTTGTGATCATTTTGACCCCACAGGGTGAGATCTTGCGTGGAGCCCCAGATCGAGGGAGATTATCAGTGGTCTTGTATGTCTTCCATTTCCTAATAATTGCTCCCACAGTTGATTCCTTCAAACCAAGCTGCTTACCTATTGCAGATTCAGTCTTCCCAGCCTGGTGCAGGTCTACAATTTTGTTTCTGGTGTCCTTTGACAGCTCTTTGGTCTTGGCCATAGTGGAGTTTGGAGTATGACTGTTTGAGGTTGTGGACAGGTGTCTTTTATACTGATAACAAGTTCAAACAGGTGCCATTAATACAGGTAACGAGTGGAGGACAGAGGAGCCTCTGAAAGAAGAAGTTACAGGTCTGTGAGAGACAGAAATCTTGCTTGTTTGTAGGTGACCAAATACTTATTTTCCACCATAATTTGCAAATAAATTCATAAAAAATCCTACAATGTGATTTTCTGGAAAAAAAATTCTCATTTTGTCTGTCATAGTTGACGTGTACCTATGATGAAAATTACAGGCCTCTCTCATCTTTTTAAGTGGGAGAACTTGCACAATTGGTGGCTGACTAAATACTTTTTTCCCCACTGTTTATATAAACAGCTAACTGTGTAATATAAAATGCAACAAAAAAATGGGATGGAAAAACTTTTTCAGTTTAAACTTAACGACTAAAACCAGATATAAAGTATGTGGAAAAGAGAATGCCACCATATTTTTTTTAAATAAGATCATCTTTGAGAATGAACAATCACCAAAATGAAAACTAGACGGTCAGGGAGAATCTAAAATTCAAAAAATGTCATGGCATGCGGCCCTCATTGATTTTCTTATAATGTTTAAGTCACTCAGGTAGCATAAGAAGAGGCATAAGCCATGGCAAAATGTGTCAAATTGCAGGAAACTAGCTTTAAAACTGTAAAATATTCTCTCTCCCCATGGCAAAATGTGTCGAATTGCAGGAAAACGGCAACATGTTGTCTCTGCAGCCAAGAGAAGGTTGTCTGAAATGATTGGTCAGAGACGATGCCGTTGGCCACACCCACTACCACTAATAGCCTTCTCAGGGAGAAGTGCTCCCGGGAATGAAGGCTACTAAATCAACAGACTGGGGCTGCTGTGGGGAAGAGGGGGCTGAGTAGGACACAGAGCAGGAGGAAGATGTGTGTGTGTGTGTGTGTTTGAGCGTGTGTGTGTGTGTGTGTGTTTGAGCGTGTGTGTGTGTGTGTGTGTGTGTGTGTGTGTGTGTGTGTGTTTTGAGCGTGTGTGTGTGTGTGTGTGTGTGTGTGAGCATGCCCTCTCTTAATGCATACTCTCATCATAACATGCCATGTGTGGGGGCGGCAGGTAGCCTAGCGGTTAAAGAGCATTGGGCCAGTAACCAAAAGATTGAGCAAGGCACTTAACCCTAATTGCTCCTGTTAGTCGCTC